>NW_027466874.1:3017500-3067500 GCF_046128005.1 Genypterus blacodes
AGAGTATGAAAGATCTCTTTAAAAACTTTTAAAATGTATCAGCCTGTGTCTTCCATAGTTAAAATCATTCTTTCCATACTAAACATGGAGTTCTTCAAGTAACACTCAAGCCATTGTCAAGGTCATTAACCTCTAAACCAGGTAACTGCACTAAAAATGTAAATATGAGCCATAATGATCTAGCTGAGTCAGTGTGCATGAGAGTGAAGTTTGACTGGATGTTACCTGAACGCTCCCTCGTAGGAGTAGTATCGCTCCTTGTTGCTCTTGTCACATTTGTACATTCCCCCCACGTCTCCCACACACAGCTCACACAGAGACGGAGGGTCTCCTGCTTCATTGGCTCCAGGAATACAACTCGCATTAAAGAAATCTGACACACCTGATCTCACACACACACACACACACACACACACACACGCACACACACACACACACACCCGTTGTATATGAATAACTGATCTTGCAAGCCTTAGAATTGATCAAAATCTTTACAAAATTTTACATTTTACATATAGTTCAAATTTACCGTTTAAACTGATTGTCTTCTCAATTTGTGCTATTTTCCAAATGTAAAACATCCGAAAATATGGATTAATTAGATTTAGGTGTTGTTGAATAATCTGTGATAAAAGGTTCAGTTTGGTTGGGTTAGCTGCAGCATGTGATTCATTCTCTGAACTGAGTGAAAACATCAAACGCGATTACAGCATCATATTATCATCATTTTTAACTTTCTGCCTCGGCAAAACAAAGAGGTTTGCAGGTTCCAATCTTGCTTTGAAATGTTGGTGTTCGGGCCCTGAACCCGGTTGTTGTTGTGTGTGTGTGTGTGTGTGTGTGTGTGTGTGTGGTTGTTACCCTGTGGGATGTTGCAGCCCATCACAGACATGGCTCCCTGGTCTATCAGGTACCCCAGAGGCATATTCCAGCCCGCTGTCCTGCCTTTGCCGGTGTGGCAGCTCTTCCTCCCTGCCAGGTTGTTGATGTTGATGCCACTGTTCACCTTCTTCACCACAGCCACAGCATAGTAGGTGGTGCCCGTACCTGAGGGGGAGAGCAGCACAGCGGCGTCAACACAGACTCATGGCGGCAGCGGCACTGTGGCCTAGTTTGAGTTTGTTTCAGAGATGAAAAAGAGGAGAGCTTTACGTTCAGAGTTTGATTCCCCGCCAGCCATCTTGAAGGAGGCGCTCTTCCCCAGGCTGTAGATGTCAGAGGCGTACATGGACAAAGCGTCTGCTGTTTTTTTCTGGGGAAACAGAATCATTTCTATTTAGCGTTTAACAAGCCCAGTCGCATACACACAAAGTTGTTCCTGCTGTATCTGACCTGCAGCTTCTGGATGCAGCCCTCCACCGTGACCCCGTTCACACAGCTGAGCGACGGGCGGATGGAGACGTCAGCAAAGGCCTGGGACATCGCCTCACATTTCCTCTGCTCGGCACTGGAGATGGTGCACCACCTGATGCTGCTCTGAGCAAACGCTGAGGCGCCACACATAAACACAGAGGGAAACTCATTCATTCCCTGAGCTGAGTGAAAACGTCAAACCCCATTACAGCATCATAACTTTTCCACTGGACTTTCTGCCTCAGTAAAACAGTTAACGGGTCACACCTACAGTTAGTGTTTTATCATCCAGGCTTTATGAAATCAAGTGGAGTCCAGTTGGATGTGTACTTTGCTCAACAAGGTCAAACATTACAGTTTTAGTACAGTTTATTAATATTTATAGCATTATGCTGCAAGAACAGCCCTCTTATCAAGTTCTTCTTACTCATATTGAGGTCAAGAGTTTTATAACAGGACAAAATGAGGCAGATGGATGCTGTATATTTAAAGATATAACACTACAATCAGGAATCAATCCTCAAATATGTTTTTGGGACTTAATCATGGTCACATTTGACTTGATAAGTTGTTTTCATCTCTATTCATCAGTGTTTGATTCCATGTTGCCTGTGTATCTTCATCGGTAGGATGATGCAGCATGACGAAGACTGAGACCCTGAACATTTAATGTGCATATAACAACAAAACATAAAGGCTCACATTTATGAACTCTTTACATTGGAGACGTTTCAGTGAAGTCATCAATTTGCCTACAAATAGTGAACTTGCTAGCTTTTAGCATTTGTTCTATAGTTGTTCTGCTGTATCTCAAAATTTTGACTGAACAGAATTATGACAAAAAAAAACAAATAAATTAAAAACATATATTCAAGAAACATATAATTAGTCATATTGATAAATGTAACTGATGAATTAATTTCCAGTTATATTCTTTGTCGTTTGTCTTAGTTGAAGATTGTTGAATGGCAGTTTTATTTGCATGTTTAAAGTGAGCAGTGTTTGGCATTGAATTTTGACTCATCTAAGTTTAAATGTAACTGGATTCCAACTGAGGGGTTGAGGTTTTCAACCCAAATACCACACAGGTTGAGTAACATGCAAATAATACATTAAGAAAGTGAATTTTCGTCTTCAGCGTTAAGCTAAACAGGAGGTTGAATCCTCTCATTCTCAAGCTGCAAAACCTTAAATCAGAGAAAGTGTTGATTCAAAGGGTAACAGTCGACATGTCTTAACAAAAATGTTCTTTTTACCAGTTTGTAGTAATAGTAGTAGAGTTCCCACTGTGCTCCACATGGCCATGGTCTCCGTCTGTGTGTGTCCTCCTCTCTCTGCAGGCCTCCCTCTTCCTCGCTTCCTGTATATAAGATGTCCTCTGGGTCAAAGTCCAAGCTTCTATCTCCAGACTCAGCGTAAAGGTGAACGTACACTCTCATGGAATCTTTACCACTTTTACAACTCAGTCATCCGGGGGCTCGTGTTCAGGAATCACAAGACTCTTGGAGTTCCAGGATTCGGCTACCTGGGCTGACACGTTTCTGCCGCCCGCCGCTGCCTGGCTCAGGTCCAAGGTCTGCACAGAGAGGCCATTTACTGTCAGCTTCCCTCTGCACCGCTCACTGGGGCTTTTCCACTCAAACACCAGGAAGTGTTGTAGTAGGTAAATACAACTCCACCAGAGGAGCAGATAGTGAACACAGTGTGAGTCTGACCTGGCGACATCATCCTCCAAAAATGTCTACAAAAGACCAACGATTCTCTTTTATTGACACAGAATCCAAAACCATCCATCCTCTATATACCTACTCATCCTGTGCAGCACACACACACACACAGTAATTCATTCTCAAGTTCACACCTACGGGTAATTTGGAGTTTAAGAAAGGTGTTGACAAGCTGGAGTCCAAAACCATCTCACTTAACCTCCATTAAAGTCCAAGTGATTTTAGGTATTCAGATATAGTGATGATTGTATATTCACTCCCTTCTCCACGATATCCTAAAACCTAATGGTACATCCTGGAAATGGAGCAGAGAATCTCAAACTCATCGCAGCTTAGAGGTAAAAACAAGTTCAAGTAGCAGTGAAGACAAATCAGTGACAGATCAGATTTACCACGCAGTTTCTTTAGATAAGATACGAGCGGAACTGAACTCAACCTGTTCTAATTAAGAAGTACAGGATGTGAAGATGCTTGATGATGGTTATAAAACACTTCTGCAGACATTTGGTGACAGGGGGACGTGAACCATAAAATGAACCGCAATGGCTGCTCACACATTGCAAGAACACATATGATGAACAATGAAGGCTAAAATAATACTTCTATCTCAGAATTGATCACTTTAAGCAGAGAAAAACTCTTCTAAATTGAACAAATCAGGGGGAAACATCTGCAATACCATGACAATCTATTCAAGTGTAATCTTTATTGCCCGGCTGTAAACCTGAATGGAAACTGCATCAGATACATTCCTGCTCCGGCCACACAGATGCGTGCCAAGATGTGGGTACGTACCTTCCCAGCATGCTCCTCTGCACAGTTTGAGGAGAATCAGCTGTCACCAGTGGAACGCCGTCTTTCTTCTCAGATATGAAAACCGATGATGTGGATGCTTCCTATATGTAAAATGTGAACAGTCATAGTTTGATTTCACGTAGGTTCTGACTTAGAAGGCATTGGTGAGTGTTTTTTTACCGACATGTTGTCGTTAAACTGTTAAACGATTCATATCTCATTTTGTTCTGGCAGTGATTTACAGCAGGATGTTTCACCTCTGATGACTGGGTACAGATCCAGATAAACTTGATGCCTTTAAACCTTTGATCCGACTCAATGTGGTGAGAAAGCAGCCGGCAGAGATGATTATTGATTCATCTGTTATCGTAGAAAGCTCGGCATTTATTAAAAATAAGGCTTGAGATGTGTTTGCAAACATTTTTCACTAACACACCTCAAAGCTCACAGGATGAATCGATTATTGAATCCAAGTAAACTTTTGTATAGAAATATAATATAAATTCCTGTTCAAACTTCATGACGTAATGATTTTTTTGTTTTGTTTTGGCAGAGGTGACCTCATCCTGGTCCCCTGGTTTAATCGCCCAGTGCAACAGCACCATGTAGAGGAGAGTATGGGTTACTGCTGTTATTTAAGTGAACCTGGAAGTCCCATCTATCATCCTTTTTTATGACTAAAGCGATGATCAGATCTGCACTGACTGCATGCGTTGGACACCAATAAAGACCACTCCAAACCCAGAGGACAGGTGAAAGTAAAGGAAAATATATTCATATTTACAGTTATTATAGAATATTCACATTCATACACATTCCACAACGCAAAAAAAGAATAATCATCTCTGGTAATAGGTATTTCAGTAAATCTCGATAAAGACTTTTATTTTTGTACCAAAATAGGCAGTTAGAGCAGGGATAAATATAATAATATGTTAGATATAGATCCATCTCTGTAATAGACTCTTTGCATTGGTGCTTTACTCTAACAGACAGTGGCGAGGTCCCCAGGCTCAAACACACAGAGTCGCACAGAGAGCCGCTTCTGTCAATAACAACACTGCTTGAGTAAATCCAGGGAAATAAATATCATTTTGAGTCACTATGTGTGGAGGATTATGCATTAAAGCTTTCAAAATCAATGTAATCCATACAATCTGTTTGGGTCTAGAGCACCTCTGATGACAGGCCGGGGTCTCTGCATGTCTCTGGTCTCCAGTCAGCTTGGAGGAGTTGCCATGGGGACGAGGGGTGGAGATGGAAAGTGGAATACGGTGGCTGACAAGGTCCATACAGGGGGCTTTGTTACCAAAAAGCATCTTGGTGTCTCCATTTGAACGAGCTGTGGCTGAAGGCTCAAACTCACCATCCTCTGGGTTAGCAGTGACTCAGCTGCAGGAGGGTAGCATGGTTTACTGTACTGAGCTGGGCTCTTACATCCACTGCAGAACGCTGACATTACTACCACACTGCACTGACCTGAAACAAACAAACATCACAACATGGCTACATCACAGTTAACCGTTTGGCTCAAAAACGTGTCGTTGGGAATCGAGTTCTCATCTGAAAGCACATTGAGTTTGATGTCTATAGCCATAGCTCCTACACTACTGCCTCCTGTTGGTCGGTCGTGGTGCCTCAGGACCTGCGGATAGCTTGAGCAAGATCGTCTCTCTCTCTAGAGTCGTCAAACCTTTGGTCAGACCTCTTAACAGGCCGGCAGAAAATCTCTCTGCCCAATCTCTAAACCCAAGACTCTGCCCGCAGGTTTTCCCTCAAACTCTTTACCTCTGCTTCGGCAAACACGATTGTTCCAAAAACCTAAAGACTAAACTAAATCAAACTCCTCGCCTCTCTCTGCGCTTTAAAAAACAGTGTAAAGTCCAGTCTGTGACCTAATTCCACATCGTACCAGAAAGACTGTGAAGGTTTCAGCTCGGCTCGTTCAGGTCTGCAAGATGCTTTTCAGAAAAGGAGCCCTCATCAGTGCAGTTTACAGTCAGAGGGAAGCTATGGTGATAATGCTGATGATTATGCTTGTGATGAAGATGATACATGGATTTATATTGTGCCCAAATGCTTGACTAATGTCACACTGTGAATGTGGAGGGGAGGAGAGAGATGAAGGAACAGAGAGAAGGAGGAAGAGGAGGGCGGGGGAGGACGAAAGAGTCACAGGCCGGTAGAAAAAGAAAGGTGGGCTGAGGTCAGACCCGACGTGAGACTGCCATTCATTTATATTGTTGTACTACGGACAAATCCTGTTAAAATCAACATCATAATTCCAGATTATCCTTTAACCCATCAGAATGACTGTATGTTCCCTCAACAAACTAAAGGCCGATAGAATCCTGTGGACCTTTTCTCTATTCTGATGCAAACTTATTCAATAGTCTGAGGATAACTGCTCATTTTCTTGCTACATTTCTAAACGCTCATTGTATTGTGGTTTGTATTTTGGTCCCTAATGCCAAAATGTCACGGCACCCTGACCCACACGCTTCACAGAGAAACACTGGGGGATGAAGGATGAAAGACAAGTGGAGATATAGGGAGATAAAAGGACAGAAAGAGCGAGCCAGCGAGCGCGAGAGAGAGAGAGAGAGAGAGAGAGAGAGAGAGAAACTCTAACCAGGAGCAATGTCATGAGGAAAGACAAAGAGGGAAAAGATTTTGTCCCAAAAACATGCTCTTAAAGCTACAGCGTGCAAAAGTCTGCCTCTTGGTGACAATATTATCATAACAAACCCATACATGAATGCATTACCCTTCATTAATATGAAAACAACAACGACAACAACAATAATAAGAACAATAATGAAATCAAATAAGATAATGGTACATGTTGCCTTGATTTGAACCACCTCCTTAAACATTAAGGAACTGAGCTGCAGGAAGATCCACCGAATGGCTGCTGGACAGACTTTAGCTCCTCCCACTTTAGGAAGTCGCAGTCCCAGATAGTCCCAGCCTTTATGTGCAAGTGTGTGTGTGTGTGGGTGTGGGTGTGTGTGTACGCAGCCATGTGTGTAGTGGTGTGTGTGTGTATGTTTGGTACAGAGAGAAAGCAGGCTGATAGAAAATGAGAAGTGTTAAAAGTGTGTCAATTGATGTGTCTTGTGTGTACGTGCTGTGTGTGTGTGTGTGTGTGTGTGTGTGTGTGTGTGTGTGTGTGTGTGTGTGTGTGTGTATGTGTGTGTGTTTGTTCAGAGTCGCTCCTTGGTGGGCACCCAGATGTAAGGACCAGACTGCTCCTCGATGATCTGCTTCACCTGTGAGTACACTTCCTCTAGAGTGGAGCCCTGCACTATACCTGAGGGAGCGACAGAGAGAGAGAGAGAGAGAGAGAGAGAGAGAGAGAGAGAGAGAGAGAGAGAGAGAGAGAGAGAGAGAGAGAGAAAGAGAGGGGAAAAGAAGAGAAGAGGAAAGTCAGACATCACCAACATGATGAGTGATGGCAAACACATGTGAGGTTTAATAACTAACCGGTGAAGTATTCGGTGAATTCTAGCTCCAGTTTGAGCGCTCGTTCGTAGGTCTTCCTCGCCTGCTCTTCTATCAAACGCTTGTTCATCTCTCTGGAGACAGAAGGCACGTGAGAAACAGCAGAGAACAGACAGGGTGCCCAGTGTGTGTAAGTGGTGGATATTGGACGGACAGATGGAAGGATGTTTCCTGTGACACTTACAGGATGTTGTCGACACTGCGTGGTCTGATGAAGACAGCGATGGGATGAAGGCCGGCCAGCTGGAGACGCTTTATCGCATTCCCAGACACATCCAGTATACAGTGTTTACCCTGAAGGAGAGAAGGAGACAGGGAATAAAACATCATTAACACTCCTTCAATCTCTATCAATCCCTTTGTCCTCTCTTCCTTTTGGCGTCTTCCTCTCACCTTGTCGGCGACCTCTCTCACAGACTGGATGCTGGTCCCGTACAGATGGTTGTTGTACTGTCCGGCCTCGATGAATTTGTGGTCCTGGATCTCTAGCTCCATCAGCTCTCTGGAGGCCATGAAGTGGTAGTCTCTGCCGTCCAGCTCGTAGTCTCGCCGTGGCCGCGTTGTGTCTGAGGGGAAACATTGAGACGTTCCCAGATGTTACTGAGGACAATGGCACGTTTACTATGGCACATATTTCATAAATACACAGCAGGAGAAGGTAGAAGTAATAGTAGTAAGGCTCAGGTCCATGTTACTGTGTTTCTCCTCTGACATCCTTCAGGGGGAAAAACCATTTTTCAGCTTTCAGACTTTTGAAATAAATGAAATCTCCTGCCTGGTTTGATTCAGTTAAGTTTTTCAATTTGGTCTTTCACTGTCATTTCAGAGTTTGTCTCCGTTCCAATTTTCATTTTCAAGCTGCCCGTCAAGAAAAGCATCGATTCGAAAACCACGTGGGAACAAACGAGGCTGAAGCTAAATACAATCACGGAGCTCTGTGTCCTCATATAACTTCATCTAACTCAACAAAGTCCAGAGAGTTTATAAGAATCAAGACATCACATCGATTATACGGTGCCACATTTTATATCTGCTGTTATTATCAGGTTGGTACTTTTCAGGAAGTTTGCTTTCATCATAGCAGTCTACAGATATACTCTGTTTCCATGTGATAAGACTGTTCATACAAATGTGTGATAATTCACGTGATGACACAGTGGACTGATGTTTGTCCTAAAGTGAACAGACTCACGTGGGACACAGGAGCCAAATTTATCAGGGAACTCCGAGATGAGGTCATCGTTGACCCGATCTTTCATTGGTCCGAGCACAATGACCGGCCGCGTGTAAGTCACTGCGGAACATACACACACACACACACACAGGGTTCAATACAGTTATACTGACATTTTGGCAAAGACAAAGGACCTCAAAGCTGTAAAAACAGACATATCTCATAAAAAAATACTCTAGTAGTATAATATCTAGTTTAAAAATAATACTATTATCACAAAGTACTTAGTGATAATAGTATTATTTTTATTATTACAATTAGAACAATTTGGCTTCTTTATAGCTGTTTTTCTTCACACGACTAAAGGCAAAAAGAGGCACTGACCTTCCTGCTGGGTGACTGGTTGATAGGTGAGCAAGGTTTCCTCCTGGCCTGATGATTGGATAGAAAATAATTGATTGACAGGTTTAAAAGTAGCATGGGCGGGATAACAGATGAGTTAGTGGTTTGTGTAACTCAGAAAAAACACTTTGGGAATGAGCTTCTTCAACAGCTCTGGAAAAGTATGCTACAGCTCAAACGTCACACACACACACACACACACACACACACACACACTCACACACTCATATACGCACAAAGGAGCACAGCAATCAACGCACAGATAGACGTGCACATATACACAAAACACCCAGAGGTACACACAGAGAAACACAGAACACAGGTACAAAACAAGCAAAGGGAGAGAGAGAGAGGGAGCGAGAGAGAGAGAGAGAGAGAGAGAGAGAGAGAGAGAGAGGGAGAGAGAGAGAGAGAATGAGAGAGAGAGAGAGTGAAATAAAGAGAGAAAGAGAGAAAGAGAGAAAGAAAGAAAGAAAGAAAGAGAGAGGGCAGGGTCCAGACTTACAGGAGTTACTCTCACTATCACTTGTGCCAGAGGTTACCAGCTCTGGAAGGACAAGACAGGGCAGGGTCAGCAACACACACACACACACACACACACACACACACACACACACACACACACACACACACACACACACACACACACACAGACACACACACACACACACAGACGCAAACACACACACAAACACACACTCACACATACACTCACGCTCTCTTGTTAAATCACATGGTCTTACATAACGACATTAAAAAACAATATTTCAATTTAAAATGTAAAATTCAACAGATGAAACAGCAGCCACATTTTAAAAAGTGAATAAATTAAATAAATACTTCTGATCAATTATCCAACGATTATTTCATGATCATTGCAGCACAAAACTGCAATCTCATTCATCCACTCCATTAAAGTCAAGCAAAACAACGACTGTATCATCAAACCTAAACCAAAGCAAAACTTCCTCCTCTCTCACATGAATAGGAAGAGAGAACAGGTAGAACGAGTTTCTGTAATTACACACACAGACCACAGGGTGTCAGTAATGGGCAAAATACACCTACCTTTATCATCTTGGTCCTATAGGGGGAGAGTCAGAGAGGGGGGAAAGAGAGAGAAAGAGTTAGAGAGAGAGAAACAGAGAGAGAGTCATGTGATCAGCACTCTTATTTTGAAAGATCAGGGATTTTATATTTTCTACTTGTAAAATTCCACACAAACACACACACACACTCACACACACACACACACAGTTTCAGTGAGCACGTGGTCATTTTTAATTATCAGCTCCTCACCATGCAGAGTAGCTGACTCAAAGAGTGTGATGACAACAGAGAGAGAGAGAGAGTGAGCGGGAGCTGACAACGCTGTGATATCAATAGCCAGTGTTAGACTGCTGTGACTTGGCTTGTGAGCACGCTGGTAGAAGTGTGATCAAAGTCACGTTATCGCTTCGCCTGCAAACTCAGACTGGAACTTTCTGGATCAGGAACAGATTGTCCAGGTGCTCATGTGTGACTTTCAGTCTATAGACGTCATTTTTCCCTCATAAAATATGTAACAAGTTACTGTTTAAACATCAGCAACTACCTACAGTAGCAGACAATCATACAGTTACTATCCTCCTTTAGGCAATAAGATGATTCTTCCAGTCATTGTGGAAACACTATAATGAGATTAAGCCTCATTTCTTTGCCTGCAGTACTTCCTCTCAATAGTCGATTCATCAGTGATGTGTGGTGAATGTTACGCTCTGTAGGTTAAAGGCTTATTTATCTCAGGCAAGATTTGAAAGCACTCAGTGAAATGGAAACTGAAAATATGCTGCTCGCTTCCGACCCGGAGAAATCCGAGCCTCATTTCTCAAATCTCAAAGAATCGATGCAACACACTGCTTCTCTTTCCTGAATGGTTGGGGATCAAAACAGCTTCACAGCCTATACATAAACAAAGCTGCTTTTAAAGGATTCTAATGTATTGGACGACGTGTCCTCGGTCACAGTGTGTGTGTGTTCCTGTGTGTGTGTGTCTTCACAGGTCAGACTGATGCTCACCGATCTGTCCTGAGTCCTGGTCACTCTGACCGCCTTTAGTCTCGACCGCTCCTTCTTCTCTGCCCTGAGGGAGAAGAGGAGAGGAAAATCATTCAGCAAGAGGCCAGAGAGGATAGATGCTCGCGCTCGCGTGCGCGCACACACACACACACACACACACACACACACACACACACACACACACACACACTTCCTCATGTAATCTCCCTGAAAGCTTCAGTAAAAAGCCAAACTGCCACTGGAAACAGACTGAAAAACTCCTCCTAACTTCCAACTGAGATGAAAAGTGAAAAATTAGATTATTTGCATTCGTAACAGCTGGACAGGAAATGTGCTGAGATCAGATCCCGCCTTCTTTAATATGGGCGCTTTTTATTAAACACCAGCCTTTAATAAAAGATGGATTTGTAAAGAAGGAGACATTAGCATATGAGGAGCACAAGTGTTAGAATATGAAGGCAGTGAAATGCAGGAAATTATAATGTGAGATAATAAAACAGGCAGAGGAGGAATAATGTTGATTATGAAAAGCTGAGGTATTAAAATATTGATTAATATATCTGCCTACAATACATCATACACCTCAAAGTCTATAAATACTCCATCTTACACTCATCTACATCCATATCTCACCTCACTCACTCACTCACTCACTCCCACTCGCCCCTTTGCCTCTAATCCCTCCGCCCTCTCTCACTCATTTTCTGTCATTTTAGACCTCCTTCTCTCGCCCTCCCCCTCCCTCCCTCTCTCTCTCACCCCACCCCTCGTTCCCCACCTCCATCTCCATCTCCGTCACAACTGGCACCGAGGCTAAATCGGTGCCTCCTCCCAGCTTGGAGACTTATTAACATCTGTCTGTCACCTCCTCTACTGGGGGAACGAGGAGGGTGAGGTGCAGAGGTGTGAGAGGAGACAATCTGTAACCTCGTCATAGTTCAATAGAGATTTTTTTGTGTTTTTCTGATGTTTCACTGGGTGTTTCTGTGGGTTTTTCTTCTCACACAGGTGTTTCCCCACAACACTGTGTGGCGTGTCCAGCAACATCTCAATGAGGCACTATAAGCCTGAGTAACTGAAAATGGCCGTGACCCTTTGAACTCTGACCTCCTGCGACTGGGGATGACTCCGACATCAGGGCAGTGGGAGGGTGGCGGGCTGAGGTGACGGGCGGACCACCACTCCTCCTCGCCGGCGCTGCTCACGTGGAGGATGTCCCCGAAATGGAAGGCCAGGGCCTGATTGGGCACGCTCAGGTCGGACGCACTGCCGTCGTAGTCGAAGAGCGCCCTGCAGAGAGACGGAGACACACACAGTTACACACGCACATGTACATGACCTTGTTCATGTCTGCTTGTGCGCGTGTGTGTGGAATTGTGTGTTTGCGTGTGTTTTTGTGTGTCTGTCTCTGTGACCGCAACGATCCAAACCCGTCCAGAGGGAAACGACCAGGGAAGGTAGGACAGCAATACGTCTTTGTGTGTGTGTGTGTGTGTGTGTGTGTGTGTGTGTGTGTGTGTGTGTGCGTGTGCGTGTGCGTGTGCGTGTGCGTGTGCGTGTGCGTGTGTGTGTGTGTGTGTGTGTGAGTCTGTGTGCGCGTGTGTGTGAGTGAAAGAACTAGAGCTGAAATAACCTGCATTCCCTAAAGACCCCACAGCCTTCATCAATAAAACAGATATAGAAAGAGAGAAAAGACACGGGGACAGACACAAAGAGAAAGAGAGAGAGAGAGAGGGAGAGAGACAGCGAGAGAAAAAGGGAGAGCGGGACAGAGAGAAAGAGAGACAGAGAGAGAGAGACAGCGATAGAATAAGAGAGAATAAGAGAGAAAGAGAGAGAGAGACAGTGGCAGAGCGAGAGAGAGAGAGAGACAGAGAGAGAGCTATGACATTAGTAAAGCCATCACGTCATGGTGTAAAGTATAATTGAGGAAATACAAAATAATTCCACAATATCTGTAGAACAATAACCTGAATG
Organism: Genypterus blacodes; assembly: GCF_046128005.1. Lineage (NCBI taxonomy): Eukaryota > Metazoa > Chordata > Actinopteri > Ophidiiformes > Ophidiidae > Genypterus > Genypterus blacodes. The sequence continues at coordinate 3,030,491 of NW_027466874.1, forward strand.
AAAACATGATCAAACTGAACTGAACTGAAGGGCCATAAAGTAAAGTGAGACCATGAGATTCATTTCAAAGAAGCCAATGTTCCAAACGATCGGATATCTGATCAGGAATTCAGAAATTGATATTGGCGGACAGAAGCAGCACAGCAGATCTGTTTCCAGCACCTGTGAGACGGCCGGACATGCCTCCATAAAGGCTCACTGCAGACTGGATGCTGCGTTCACATTAGATTCACACTCAATCTGATTGAACTGGTTAACTCCCATTCTGCTCACTATATGATTTGGGTATTGATTTTGTTTCAAGTCTTACAAAAAAAATCACAACTCTTCTACTTCACCATGCACACTGACTGATAACCTTTCTGGATCAACACTCACTTGTCAAACCTATTGTGTGTGTGAGTGTGTGTGTGTGTGTGTGTGTGTGTGTGTGTGTGTGTGTGTGTGTGTTTAACTCAATTCAAACTGCTTAAATCAATGCAACCAACCTCAAATCATTGCATCACAGTTTTTTGTAAACCCTCAGCTCCAATTCTCTGCTGCTTCTCAGACCTGTTAGTATTCTAAACTCTCCTTTGGCTTCCTGCATCTCACTGCAGCAGTATCTAAATATCTAAACGGAGCATATGAGTCCATTAAACCTTAAACACAGTGAAAAGTCTGAATGGAAGCGTGACTTCATTCTTGCTTTTCCAGTCGGATTTCAGCACAGATACAATTACAATGACAACATTCCGAATGTGGAGTGTAAATGTGTGGATGTAAGGTGAGGAGAAAGGAAAAGGTCAACAGATCAGAGAGAAGAGGAGAGGACAAACACACACACACACACACACACACACACACACACACACACACACACACACACACACACACACACCTCCACATGAGGGAGATTGGTACATATGCCACCTTGCTTTTGTGATATTTCCTCTGAGGATAAGAACGTCAGTGTCATCTTTCATATCATATAGATACATATCATCCACACACACACACACACGGCCCAGAGCACCAGGCACCCCCAATCTGTCAAACAGCAGCGTGCTCGGCTCAGCCAATCAGCGGCCCCACTGAGCCATTCTTCCTCACATTTGCATGCTGATTGGTCATTTATCGGCCGTAAGCAGACAGACGAGCGATATGACGGCGATTCATCACGCGGCTGGCAGGTTATTAACGTATACTTGAGTCTATAAGGAGAACCTTCAGATGATCTTGGCCTGGTTTCCAGCAGACCTGCAGGAACCTCGTCATCCAGATTCATCAAGTCGACGGTTAAACTAATTAACTCAGAGGCGGCGATATGCTAATTACCTGACAGGTGAATATTTACCTGTTAAATCTGTAATTATGCAGCCGTGTACAGATTTGCTTCGCGTGTCAGATTTATTTAGTGTTAAAAGTGAATTAAGTGAAAGTATTTTTATGCACTCTGCAATACTTTAATGTAAATCAGTGCTGAATGAATTAAAGATGAAGAGCGCGTTGCCTTGGTGACTCAATGAGGAGAGTCTTCAACTTATTAATACACACATCTCATCTATTTCCACTGTCACCTGTGTACTTTGAGAACTCTCTGTCACGAGTGTGTATGTGTGTGTGTGTGTGTGTGGGTGAGTGTGTGTCACTGCTACCAGTCTCCTTCGACTTTGGAACAACACAGATTTGTTGTTGTAATGACGTTGAATTATGGAACAGATGTTAGAAAAGATACATCACTATTTTGTTGCTGTAATATATTTGGGCTCCTACTCTTACTTCCTGGGAAAACAAATATTAAATTACTGTCCAACCTCATACATCAGTATATTGTCAAGCAATTTCTCGGCGAATTCACACAAATAAAAGTACATGTGATATACAGTCTACAGGTGTGTGAGCAGTTAGCCAGTCAGACACAGTGAATGAGCTTTGATGAGACTAAGGCTCCCAGGTCCAGATATGGGACATTTGACCTTTTGACCCCAATCCTGCTCTGCATCTCATTAGTCTGCATCATGAGGCAGAAACAGTCAGACTGTTGATAAAGACGCCTCGTGGTTAAGGTTCCTCTAAACTAGGACGACAAATGTAGCCGTCTTTTGTCTGAATCCAGGGGAGACGGATCAGTCCACAGTGTCCAATAATCCTGCTCACATCTCATCTCTCTTTCCAGGTGTTTGTGTTTGTCACTATCTGGACTTTATACGAGTATCTTTACCAATAACCTGAGCTGAAGACGCTCATGTTGTAAAGCAGGTTTCATTAGACTCCTTTACCAGCGTGAGGAAACTTCATTCTCTTTTATAAGCTGACGAGGGACAAACAGCACCGACACACACGGACAACTTCGGTCTCAGGCCATCGATCGGCCCCCCATGAGCTGAGTCACCGTATGTGTGAGCTGGTGTGTGTGTGTGTGACTGAACATGTCCCTGTCCCCTGCTACCACACAGCTCAGATTGTCTCTTTGAAAGCTCCCAATCTGATTCAATCATTCATGAAAAAATGTCTTTAGTGTTTTAATCGTCTCTAAAGTGGAGCGCCGGATACTGAGGAGGAACTACGATTGAGTGGAAATGCCAAAAAAGGGAACAGTTAGGACAGACAAGGACAAGGGACAATAGGGAGAGGACGATGGATATGTGTGTGTGTGTGTGTGTGCGTGTGTGTGTGTGTGTGTGTGTGTCTGTAAATGCCAGACAGTAATTGTGATTTAGACCAGATAATCTCTCTTTCAGCCTCTCACACACACTCACATGAACAGAAACGACATAGACCGGACAGCTGAGATAAGACCTTAAAATCGTTACGTCACAAAACGGGAGGACACAAAGGACAGCAGTGTGTGTGTGTGTGTGTGTGTGTGTGTGTGTGTGTGTGTGTTACCTGATGTAAAGTGTGCGTTTCTGTGTCGAGCGTAGAGAAGTGGAGCTGGAGCTGACACTGCTAGTCATCATCTGTTCTCTCAGGTCATGGATTTTCGCCTCAAAACGACTGTACTCTACACACACACACACACAAACACACAGAGAAAGAGAGCGGGAGAGAGAGAATAGAAGGGAAGGGAAGGAAAGACAGAGAGAAAGACATTAATTGTCAGTGTCATTAAGTATAAATAGTTTTCATCTCAATCTTTACAGCAAATATTCAACCATAACACATCCCATGTAATTTGTTCTTCAGATATTGAATACAATTGCAAAAAGTTTAAGTGTATCTTTTTTTGAAGGGATTTTTTATTTCAATATTCTTCTCAAATGTCATTTTTGGCCATTTCTATTTCAGGTTTTCTTATTCGTTGACCTCCATCATTTATTTACTGTTTAGAATTTAGTTTTAGCTTTTAAACAGAAAGCTGCAGCTCCCAGAGGTCTCAGCTCGTCTTCTTCTTCTTCTTCTTCCTCTTCCTCTTCAGTGGTCCGCTGTATCACATCTCTTGGGGGTAAACAGTTGATGGAATGATGCGTCGGTCGATATTCTGGAAATTCTCATTAAAACCTAAAAGCTTTCACGACAAACAGGAAGTGTCAGTTCCCAGCTGTTGATCCACTTTTTGTCACATTTTCCAATACATTTCCGTTTAGTTTCCATCTCACTTTCACTTCTCGCTCAGTTTCCCTCTGCGCTTAACTTTAACTTAACTCACCTTCGCCGCTTCCCTCACTTCAATGAGAAGTAGTCAGCAAACAGCCACACAGCGGCCAGTCGGCCAATCGATGCAAAGTGCATGGATGTGCTCACACACTCAGCACGCAGCCTGAGCTCCACACTAGCAGCTTGAAATACACTTTAGTGACTATTAAAGGACACGATTTATCTGAGGCCTTAAAAACGTCACGTTATTTATAACTGGATACATATTAGAGGAAACAACACAGGGAGGAGAAACAAACGACGTCCCAGAAGCCCCTGAACAAACACACGGATGACATCGCCGCTGGCAATAGGCCGGAAAAACCCAATTTGAAGGATGTCTGTGTGTGTGTGTGTGTACCCGAACCATTACTGAGGGGACTATGGAATCTAATTAACCCTGAGTAATTCAATCACACCCAGAGTACACACGGTCATTCACTCACACACATGAACACACCTACACACGCGCGCACACATTGATCTGGAACCTGCAGTATTCCTGGCTTTCCCCTCCCTTGCTCCCTCTCCCTCTTCTTTCCCCGTTTTTCTTCCTCTTCCTCGCTGGCTCATGTCCCTGATTTCCTCCCCAAAACGTCCATTAATCTGACACACTGACACTCGCCGGCACAAACGACTAAATTGTACTGAAACGGCTTCGAGCAGCACACGCCCCCCCGCCATACTCACACACTCACTCACACACACACACACACACACACACACACACACACACACACACACACACACACACACACACACACACACACACACACACAGGTCTGACAGGGAGAAGCTCAGAGTGACATTATCTCAGGTGGGAACTATTTCAAATCCTAATTTTCTGCAGTTCTTGGTTGTATTACTTACCACAAAGGTAAACCTGTCAACAATTTTGTCATAACTGTTTTCAAGTCAAGTCCACATAGTCAATCCCTGACCCATCTATGAGACGACCGGGGGGGCCTGAGAGAAACCACAGGTGAGACAAAAGCATGTAAAGATATATAATCCAGAGCAGAAGCTGTCAGAGCGTCACAGAGCTGAGGTCCTTATGAAACCAGCCAGGAGAAATTCTAGTCTCTGACATTTCCGCGTCTGACCCCAGTCTGACACTCCGCCCTCACACCAGCAGCAGACCCGAGGCAGCCAGCACACACTTTGTCCACTTAATGGTTGAGCTCAGACTTCTCGCAGTAAAATTGCGAAGAGGTCGATAAAATGTACAGACAAAACTTGAAGATCTCAGACAGAGAGAGAGAGAGAGAGAAGGAGAGAGAGAGAGAGGAAGAGAGAGAGAGAGGAAGAGAGAGAGAGAGGTTGCTGTATTTCTGCTCTATTATCTACATAACAGTGTGTTGCAGCTGAAGATGATGATGATGATGCCGGTGCTGCACAAGAATCACAGCATCAATCTCCATAATCTTTGCTTTTGAAATTGATAAAGCGAGACAGAAGACAACTTGAGTCCAAACCAGGAGAGCCGTACCTAAACCACCAGCTCAAGAGAATCAACAGAGCAGAAGGCAGGGATGGAGCGGAGACCTTAATGCTGCATCGCCGGCCACATCGCCTCTATCCTCTCTCAAATCGCCCGCCCCCCCCAGGTCCCACCGAAGGTTTGAAGAGGTAAAACTGAGCTACAGGCGCCATGGTAACAAGTCAATCAGCTCAGTTCTTTCTCTCCAAACTCTCTGTACTCACATGCTGCCGGCAGACACGCAGGATCAAAGCTCCACCACGCTGCTGTGACGCCTGCACAATGCTGCTTCTGATCAGCGCTGGTGTGTGTGTGTGTGTGTGTGCATGTGTGTGTGCAGGAGAGAGAGAGAGAGAGTGAGAGTGAGAGCGAGCGAGAACGAGAGTGGGGTTTGCTGCTAGAGAGAGTCCCAGGATGCGAGTGAGCGGAAAAAAGAGAGAGAGACGGCATATGTGTGTGTGTGACAAGGAGAGAGAGGGGGGGGAGAGGGGAGAGTCGGGAGAGGGAGAGGGGAGAGTCGGGAGAGGGAGAGAGAGAGAGAGAGAGAGAGAGAGAGAGGGAGAGAGAGGGAGAGAGAGGGAGGGAGGGTGAGAGAGGGAAGGAAAGAGAGAGAGAGGGGAGAGAGAGAGAGAGAGAGGGAGGGGGAGAGAGAGAGAGAGAGAGAGAGAGACACTAATGGCAGTTCCACATTGAATCCAGCATGTGAGAGGTACAGCAGCGAGGTGTGTAGGCTTGCATGTGTGTGTGTGTGTGTTTGTGTATATGGGTGAATATAAGTGTGTGTAGGTATGCAGGAGTGAGAGAAAGAATGTGTGTGTGTGTGTAAAATCAGTACATTGCTGCTCAGCTGCCACAGAAACAACAGATGCTTAATTCTCTCTCTTTATCTCCTGTTTGGTCACCCCTCCCCCTGTTTGATAGCAGCTTGCTCCAGGGCAGAGATAGACACACACACTCACACACAGACGTGCACACACAGTATCCCTCAGGTCACTCATGCAAGAGGATGAGTTGATGCCAGGCTCTCCTGCCCTACTTTGGCCCAGGGAGTGCACGCACGCACGCACGCACGCACGCACGCACGCACGCACGCACGCACGCACGCACGCAACCTGACCGGGCATTTTTCTTGTATAGATTTTTGTGCAGCTTGATTAAGTTCATTAAACACTCAATCCAGGTCTCCTTAATTGATTTCCTGCAAATTTGTCTTCAGCTTGGCAACGAAACAGCAAAAAAGCTTCAATCAATAAAAAGGCTGAAACTTTATGTCTCTCTCTCCCTCTCTCTCTTCTGCCCCCCTCTCTCACCCCTTCCTCTCTCTTTTCCTTATCTTCCATCTTGCTTCACGCAGGACTTTGACAGATCTCGCAGGCTGAGGATCTTTGTGCTCACGTCGCACCTAACATCAGCAGACACAGAGCCGCCGCACGATGGACGTCCACCGTGTCGACGCACGTCACTCCGGTGCCACTCTATCAGATTAACGGCGAGAGAGGAGGAGCGCAGGAAGAGGAGTGGAGAGAGAAAGAGAGAGACAGAGAGAGAAACATGACAAAATGAGTAATGGCTCTGAGACTCTAATTCCCTTCTTCACTCCCTCCTTCATCCTATACCTCTGTGCTCCTTGGCTCCTCTCCTCTGCTCCCTTGAGGAGCATTGTTCCTCCTCTCTGCATTGTGCAGCAGACCAGCAGCTCTCATCTCCATGTTTTCCTCTCGCATCTCACCTCCTAATGAAGACTTTGAGTTTTGCTAGAACGCCAGAAAGTACAAATGCCGGCCAATCGATCTAAGCACCGGAGCTGATCAATACTACTTCATCTTATTTTCCTCCTTACAGTTATGCAGCATGGATTTTATATAATTGTGTGATGGTTGAGATCCTATTTTACTGCAGTGACATTTTCTTCTTGCAGGATTGCACTGCTGAACTCAAACAGGAAGCTGCCCTGTATAATTACAGACTTCTGCTCTATTGGACACATTCAGTTCGGTGCCTTGCTCAAGGGCACCTCCGCAGTGATAATGAAAGATGGGTAGGTGCCGAGCCTTCGAGCACAAACAATTAATTTCCAATTTTACATTCAGTTTTGTGCTCGTATTCAGTTTTTGCCGTCATTATTCACAGATTATGCATCGCTTCTGCTCCCACAGGGATAAATAAAGTTTTATTGTCCAAAATTCCAACTCAAAATGACATCTCAGGTCATGAGAGCACGGAGGCAGAAACTAATTCTGAGTGAGAGCAAACTCTGTCCTACCCATTGAGAGAATCCTTCCTTCTTGCCTTTCTGCTCACGACAACCTCGCAACGGATCACTTCAGCCGCATAAATAAAATAAAACCTTCACTTTGGATGCAGCGGGCGAGTCTGTTTTATGAGCGCGCATAATCATATACATTTGGTTGACTCATGGCCGGTCTCACTACATCAACAGTTTCCTGCCTGGCTTAGACATCCTGTTACCAGGCAGTGAGGGGAATCAGCCCCCAGCCTGCTGCAGCCTCGCCGACACACGAGCCAGTCGATACAAGGCTCCGCTCTAAAAATAGCCGTGCGGGAGAGCCTCATCTATAATTGACACGGTACAGTAATCTATATCTGTATTGATCACCTGGTCCGATTGCAGAGGAGGTATAAAGGAGAGAGAGAGGAGGTAAAGAAGTCAGATTTGTCTTGTATTTCGTGTGCTGGAGATCAGTTTCAATGGCAGAATTAGTAAATGTGTTGATGACAAGGAGGAATCGTGCTGCTGATCTCAAGCTGTCACAGGCCAGGTCCAAACCCCGCCCCCCCCCAGGTCACACCTGTGCACTGACAGTCAGACCATTACCACTGAAAAGCAGTGACAGCGGTAAAGGAAGAAGAGGATGTGACAGGTGGAAGAAAGAAGAGAAGAAAGCGAGATGAAGATGAAGGAAAAGCTCGCTGTGTTTACTGAGCGCAGGACACACCAGCGCTGAAAGTTTGTGACTACGTTACGTTACGATCATTTGGCAGACGCTTTTATCCAAAGCGACTTACATTACATTACCACCCTTCGCAGAGAGGGGAGCAATTGAGGGTTTGGTGCCTTGCTCGGCAGGGGCTCGAACCGGCGACCCTCAGGTTCCCAAGCGGAAGCACTACCCACTGAGCCACTGCCTCACTAAAAACACAGACATGAAGTCACTCTTAATGTTTTGCTTAACAATATGAGGAAGATGCACATTCACACATACAGACACACTTATACACACACTGTGTAATAAGCAGGCTAACACAAGCAATGATAACCCTCTCTGCATCTGCATCACCTTCGTATTACTGCTGACAGCTACCGCCTCTGTGTGTGTTATGTGCAAGTGTGTATGCATGTGTGGGTGTGTGTGTTCTCAAGACGGTGTGTGTGTATCTGCGGCAGTTGTGTAATCCCGATGACTAACACTGCTGTCATCCAGCAGGCATTAAAAGTCCCACAACAGGAAACATCATGGCAAAGAGGAGACGGCAACTTAACGTACAATGCTGCCAAATTCCAGCTCGCTAATGCGTATTGTAGAAGCACACATTGGGAATTGAACCAACAACCCTTCAGCTACGAGGACATTATTGATCTATTTAAGTTAGATGCTCTCTGTGTGTGATGGTTTGTTACAACTTTGCAACGCTTTAATGCGAAGAAACCACACGGATCTACTTCTGCTCTTTCTCGCTGCAGCACTGTTCTGCATGCTGAGTGAAGACAGGTTATTTTTAGGTACGCTCAGGTCTCTTGCTCTGTTCAAGGATTGTCACTGAAACCATTTATGGACGGCGCCACATGTGGAAACGTAACGTAAATGCAAAGTTAAGATGGTAACAAAAGGAACATGTTTACAAAAGCACGACTTGTCCCTTTAAAACGTGTGGAGGAGCCGGAGTGCAAACATAAGTGACAACAACGACAGAAGCAGCAGCAGAAGAAGAAGAAGTCGTCACATCAGCCATTTTTCCAGGTTGTCGCTGTCGCTGCACTGCTGACGTGACAGAAGCTGACATTACTGCCCACACACACTCACACACACACACGCACGCTCTCTTGAGGTATTGAATTGTATGCATGCATAGTATTCATTCTTCTGAGTTCTGAGTTCTTCACCAGGCACAACCTTAATCTGCTTTGAAACATAACTCCAATCCACAAATCTTCCAGATAAAATCCAGTCTGCTGACACACACACACTCACACACACACACAGTTGAGGTTGAAGTCGTTTTGGAGAATCGCCTTCAAATTGCCTTAAAGTGGGCGGAGAGAGACTTCTGCAGGACTGACGCAGGATAAATGCAGCATGGAAGACTTTTCACTGACAAATGTGCTCCATCTGCTGAAGCTCAGATAAACACACATCTAGATCTGCTGCATCAGCGGAACTGGCTCATACCTCCACGAACACACACACATACACGCACACGCACACACACACACACACACACACACACACACAGGGGCGCAGACGCACACAGTTGCGGCACGTGCTGTTTTTGGTCTTTGTGGAGCTTGTCTGGCCTCAGTGGGCACAGTGGTTAATGTAAATAACAGGAGGCCACCCACACACACCCACACACACCCACACACGCCCACACACGCCCCCACACACATTTCACAAGACACACACAGATCTTTGCTCTCCTCCCCTGGTGGAGATCTTCATGAGTTCCTGTCTGGTTGGCAGGAAGTGTGTGTGTGAAACAGAGGGGGTGCTCCTGGCTGCTGCACGCCATCGCCACGGGAACGGGACGAAAATGGACCTCGGTGCTGACCAAAGCTCAGCGTGGACAGAAGGTCTGATACCACGTCTGTTCAAGACTCACCGGTGTGGTCTGCAGGAGAGTCACGACTCCGACATATTAATACACACACACACACAAGATAAAACAGGAAAATAAAAGCATCTATCCGTCAGTTATATGCTTTTATTTATATATACTGTATATCTGCACTCACTGGTGTCGCTGCTCTGGATGCAGCTTTAATATAACAACAGCTAAAGTGCCAGAATGCAGGAGTTAATAATGCAGAAACTACACAGTTATATCTGTTTATAAGTAACAGATAGTTTGACTCACTGTCCTTCAAAATAATCCCAATGTCATTTCCAGGATGTGTAAAGTATATTTTTCCAGTCTGATCTTAATAAACTTGTGTGTTTTCTTCTGTTATTCTCTACCTTTGTATTTCCTGTCAGTGTTGATTCACTCCCTGCATCACCACATAGAAGACAGACACATATTGACCTATTTGACAGGTAACTCCTGCACAAAATCTATTTGCCTTGCTCATGGGTCTCTGGGCAGGACATCACCCTTCCTCCCTGCAAACCATTTCAGGTGATATTCTGCCACCAACAGTTTCATCACCTGTTTTTCCTCCGTCTGTTCTAAACTCTCTCCTCACTTCCGCCAAAACATTTTCTACCTTCACAGCTCCATCGCTGACACTTTCTTCTTCTTTTTTCCAGAAGTCTCTCTGCATTGCATTTCCCCCCCGGCTGCCTCAATGTCAAACTCCATTTCTTTATCTGAAAGCTCCTGCTGTATTTTTTTCACAGCGCAGCTCACAGGTGGGTCACAACCCTGGAAATCATATTTTCCTGTAGCTTATCTCTGTTGGTGTTTATCCTTTAAATCAGTGCAGTCTGATTGCTTGAGGCCCGTCTGCTCTGGCGACCGAGCTTTGCCTAAAGCTGTCTGACCCCTCTGACATGTCACTCTTCTAATCCCGACGCCCTCAGAGGACGATCGGGTGAATATCCCCAGCTGACTGGAACATTGGAAGAGACAAACGGAGTGGAATGGAGTAGCACAGTGGTGTTTTGGTATTCAGTCGTGTTACTGTTGTGGCTACTAAAGAGTAAAGTAAAGCCAGAAGAATTCACCTACAACACCATTAAACCTAATCACCATTTAGTTCATTTGGGTGCACATGCAAATGAAACTTGTACTTTGATCCTTATCAGGGATGTGTTATGTTTTGCTCTGTACTGTGCTGGACTACAGTAACACACTCCTGGACCACCTCCCTCTCTCTAGGTAAATAATACATGGCTGACCGCAGCCCACCCACAGCACCTTGTTCAGCTCACTCACTGCCAAAGCAGATCAAGGAACTGGGAACTTGATGCTGTGTGTGTGAGCGTGTTTGTGTCTTTGTGTGTTTTCCTGTGGTCCCCTCGCACTGTGGTTAATGCAGCCAATCAGAGGCTACAACCTGGTTTCCTAGGTTACTGTCACTCCCAGTAGACATGTAGTCCAGGATGCTGCTTGTTGGGAAACCTGAACTATGTCGCTCTCTCTCTCTCTCTCTCTGTGTGTGTGTGTGTGTGTGTGTGTGTGTGTGTGTGTGTGTGTGTGTGTGTGTGTGTGTGTGTGTGTGTTTGTATTTATCCATTTAAGCACAAGTTCATGTTTCAATTCTGCTGCTTCCCACCACCTGCAGAGCTTATGTTGCTGTAACAAATGCATGTATTTTCTCTGCTCACACACACACACACACACACACACACACACACACACACACACACCGTGAGTGGGGACGCGTCTGACACCCTGTTTATATTTGGAGCTGTGTGTTCTCAGGTGCAGGCCGGCAACTGTAGGTGGCATAAACACACCCACAGCAAAGTGCCAGATGAAGGCGAGGATGCTGAAGCTGGTCCCACATCATCATCATCATCATTTACTCAACAAAGCTGCTTCTGTTTCCCAGCCAAGCAAAAACACCTTTTTTTTCTGTGCCGTGATAATGAGCATAAACACAGGCGGGATGATGGACCAGATGAGTCTAAATGTGTGTGTGTGTGTGTGTGTGTGTGTGTGTGTGTGTGAAAGCCTGCATGGACTCACCCTCTGGTCTATACTGCGCTACTATGGTAACCGTCTGTCCTGCGTTCTTCAGAGCCGCAGCTGCTTGCTCATGCGTCGCAGTGGACAGGTCCACCCCATTCACCTAAACAAACACACACACACACACAGACAATTAAAGCCCACATTCTGGATCAATAGTAATAAATGTATAGTGACATGAGCAGGGCCATGAAAATGGTTCTCAGCAGGTCAATAATTCACTGGCCATGGTTGTGTGTGTGTTTGTGTGTGCGCGTGTGAACTTTTTTAAGACTTGTGTTATGTATAAGAGCAATTTTATGTTAGCATTTGTCTACATGATTGCACCATTTCTCATTAAAAAGAACACATTTAGAACATTCTATTTCTGCAGGCAACGGCAAATCCTGTTTAAATCTATATTTCACATTGGTAGAACATAACATTCTTTATGAAACACACACATTTGACACACCTGTCAGCAATATTGGGCCTGATTACTCTGATGGAACCTGTATGCTTACATGTAAATATAATTACTAGTATAGGTGCTGACAAAATGAATGAATGAAATATTACCAGACTTGCTTCAATTATTACTTCAAAGTGCTACTATTCATTTTAGGACTGACTGTAACTGTAGTAGTACTAGACACTGTAAGATGATCATCTCTTGCCATCAGGGGAGACTTTCCTTAAAAGTCCCACACGACTCAAGACTTAAGAAGCAGCTTGAATGCATGCGTCGCTTTGGATAAAAGCGTCTGCTAAATGACTGTAATGTAATGTAATGTAATGTAATGCATGAAAGGCAAAAGGAAAGTGCAAACGGACGATGATTTGGCGTATGACAAGTCAAAACCTGCTGCTTGATAACAGGAGTATTAGATTCTTTGACATTGTTGGTGACAGTAGTTGTGGTAGGTGTTCTGATGTGTGTATCTCTTGGCTCTGGGGTCGTACCGAGAGGATGCGGTCCCCCTTGTGTAGCTCTCCGCAGAGATCAGCAGGACCTCCAGCCAGGATGAAGGAGATGAAGATTCCCTCTCCATCCTCCCCTCCAACTATGTTGAAACCCAGACCTGTAGACCCTCGCTGGAGCACCACCCGCCTGGGTTCCCTGGAACAAATGAACACAAATCAAACATTTTTTCAAAGATTTGAAAAACAAAATAATCACACCTGTATTTAATGGTAAATGTTTTATAAAACAAAATACTTCTCTTATCTACAGACACCTGACTTTAAAACAAAGTTCATTCACAACATTGACCAGCAGATGTCAGTGTTGCACTGTATGTGTTATGCTGGATCACCACTGACTGAAAGTAGTTACCATGGATAGATGTAAAGAACAAAACCAAACAATCAGTATTTCCAGGTAAAATATTTAAAAGGGTTTGAATGAAGGCTCCGTTACATTGAGTTCTTTCAATGAACTTGTTAAGGTTGAATGTTGAGGTCATCACTCGACACCTAACCTGTCAGTGAGTTACCAGGCAATTTATAAAATAACATACACTGTAAATGTGTGAACACTGGGTATTTGCATCACATACTGAAGATCCCATGTGCCATTTTCTTTAACAATAATAAAGTGGTTCTGACAAGGTCAATCAACAAGGATTTACAGCGTTCATCTAAAAACGTTCATCTGCTCACTTTATATATGGAGAACAGATGCTGAAATGTTGCACACTGAGAATATTTATTAAAATATGACCCCTCTATTTTGCATGGCGAATGGCTGAGAAAGCAGGAAGAGGATGAAAGAGAGTGAAGGAGCGACAGAACCAGAGAGAAGAAAGAAGGAGAGAGGGAGAACAGAGACGGGCCGACGTCAGAGTGACCAGGCTGAGGCTTATCAGATTTATTACAATAAAAGTGCCCTGATTGGCCCAAAGGCTCCATGATGGAATGAGTCATACTCTGGTAACCACGGAGACACTGGTTGAGTGACAAGGCTTGTGATAGGCTGTAATCCGTCCATTAAACTGGATTAAAGACAGTATGGCAGCATTGAGAGCATGTGTGTGTGTGTTTGTGTGTGCGTGACTGGAGCCTTCATGTCACCGATCAAAAACAAAACCACCATCTGCCTTTCTGCCTCTTGCTGACACACACACACACACACACAAAGATGCTCACTTCTCTAGCTGGAGTGGTGAGTCGTCACTCGCTATGACTGGCCAGGTTTTGCTGTGGTTGATGTGTGTGTGGTGGATAAGTGTGTGTGAATGACGGATGTAAGGCAAAGGTCAGAGGAATTTGCTGGTGCGCTTGTGAGGCCTCACCTGTTGACGTCATCGTCTCCAGTCAAGGTCCTAGGTAGCGGGGAGTATCTGGGTGTGGTCAAAGGGGCGGGGCTTACAGACTGGCTACCACTCATGTAAGGGCTTATGTGGTTGTCCTGGTGCGGTGAGTAGGCTACAAGAAAGACAGACACAAATAGTTTTTATTTTCATTTCAATCTATAATACTTGGACTGATGATATATGAGAGGTCAATTGGTAAAATGTTTCTTTGTAGTGGTGACAACACAAATTTAGGGTCTAGTGGGCTTCATCAGAGCCAAGTTAGTGATGCAGGAGGACTGTCAGTGTGTGTGTAGTCGCACTCACAGTTAGTGACGTCAGGCGGAGGGAAGCTGTCGTTGATAAAGAGTGAAGTGTGTTTGGCCACGCGGAGGTACACAACATCAGGAGTGGACTTAAGAGCAGCCACTGCGTCCTCGTGAGTCACCTCCTCCAAACAGGCCCCATTTACCTGGAGACACACAAACACACAACAACTTATAACACACAAACTCAAACAGACAACATTGAAACAAAGACGCACAGCGGTATACTAGGAGGAAGAGAGCATGATGAGACAAGAGGGGACAGAGGGGACAAAAGTCTCTTACAGCCACGAGTTTGTCTCCGATCTGTAGCCGTCCGTCTTTGTGAGCAGCTCCGCCCTCGATGACTTTGGTCACGTAGATGCTGTTGTCGCCCGGGACGTGTTGGTTTCCGAGTCCGCCCGCTATACTGAATCCTAAACCTGAACACCAACACACCAAATTTGTGTTTCACATCTTCAGCAACAAAAGTCATCAAAAATCATCCATTTAGTCACATTTCACCCATATTCTATTTGGCTTTTGTTGTTATATTCTCATTCTTCCCCTGCTGAGCTCATTTGTTGCAGCAGCTCTACTCTATCAAATCCACACTTGCACTCTATCAATCTAATCTAACACTCAGTGGTCACTTCATTACACCTGCAGCAATCCAATGCAATCTAATACAACAGCCCTGCAATTCAGCCCAACTTTGTTGACACTGTCAGAGAGGTATTGATCCAACACTGATTCAAGTGAGGGGCTGTAGTTCAGGCCTGGGTATCACACACACACACACACGCACACGCGCACACACACACACACACACACACACACACACACACACACACACACACACACACACACCTGAACAAAACGCTTGCAGTGATTTCCGATATTAGAACATGAGTAAGATGGGTTTTCTATAATCGAATTCAGATTTAATCTAATGATAGAATGTTGAAGTGATGAAAGTGATACGTTAAACCTTGTGGAGATATCTGGCATTCACTCACCAGGTCTGTAGGTCTTTGAATGGATCCCTGTGCTATTACATCAACAGATCAACGCCACAATAAGAGCTAAACGTATTTTCTGGATTCACAAATAGAGCAGCCTTGTGCTATAATTCTCAGCTGCTTCATGTGGACAGTACAGACATGTCAGGGTCAAATGTGACTGTCCACTGAGTCGTCCATTCCTCCTGCATGTCTCTAGGTTGTCTCACCTTTGGGCCCTTTGACCAGCTTGAGGTCCATGATTCTCTCAGTGAGGCTCCTCCTGCGCCGTATGCACAGCCTGACCAGACCTCCGGCCTCCTTCAGCGCCTCCACCGCCCCGCTGTGGGTCACGTCCCTGACGTCCGTGTCGTTCACCCGCACTATACAGTCGTTCACCCTGCACCACAAAGTCACGCAGAGGGAGGAGACATTTATCAGGAGGTGAACAATGAAGGTAGATCTCCTGAGCACAGATGTTACACTCTGTGTGTGTGTGTGTGTGTATACCTGAGTCGTCCATTCTGGGCTGCGGCCCCTCCAGGTATAATCTTGGTGATGAAGATGGAGGGGTCTTCTCCAATGTGAGGGTTATCAGTCCCACCAGCAATACTGAACCCCAGGCCAGAGTTACCCTACACACACACACGCACACACACGCACGCACGCACGCACGCACGCACGCACGCACGCACGCACGCACGCACACACACACACACACACACACACACACACACACACACACACACACACACACACACACACACACACACACACACACACACACACACACACACACACACACACACACACACACACACACACACACACACAAACACACACACATCTTAATCTAAGAGATCATCACATGAAAGTCCTCTATCTCACTGGCTAAGAATCAAGCATCATGTGTGTGTCATGTGTGTGTTTGCATGAGTCTTTAAAGTGGAGCCGGCCAAGCAGACAGAACCAGGTCACAGGAGAATAGAAGGACAGGGAGAGTGATAGAGAGTGAGAGAAAGGGAGGAGGCCTCGGGGCGAGAGGAAGGGGGATGTAGAGACGAACACCAGGAGAGAAAGAGAAAGAGGGGGGGGGGGGACAGACAGACGAGAGCTCCCAATGAAAGACAGGAGGGTGAGATGAAGGGAGAGGAGACCAGGTGGACAGTGTGTCCCTCTGATGGTGTGTGTTGTTTTACCCGTTCTAGTGTGATTTCCTCATACTCATAGTCGGCTTCTGTTCCGTTAGCCTGAAAGAGAGAGAGAGAAACATGTCAAAAGAGGACGAGGAAGGAGACGCACATCCACCCGATGCAACATTTCAAAGTTAATTTGATTACAGTCTGCTTCAACTGCTAATTTAATATTCCTTTCCAACATTAAAACACACACACACACAAACACACACACACACACACACACACAGACTTAATTCACTTTACGTTTTACAATCCTCATCAAAGCTGTAAAATGATGAGTTAAGACATTTGTTTGATGTTTGAGTGACGCATGAATCAAAGAGATTAAAGAGCTTATGTGCGCTTTAATGATGATTTACCTCTGATGTCAGGATTAAGAGCCAATCAAAAATGAGCTCAGCCTGGACTTCCTACTCTATAAAGAATATTAACGTTTACATCTGTGACTGAATGAACAGCGTGCAGCATTAAAGCTGATCTGAATGGACGATTGTGTGTTTCCCTTTCAGCTTATACTGAGAGATGAGTGTCTTGTTTCTGCCTGCCATGATAAACCCCCATGCTATAGCTGCCACACACACACACGCGCGCACACACAAACACACCACACAAACATTCGAATGGCATCCCAGTGGCCCGTGTAATCCTGTTGGCTGTAATCTGTGTCTCCATGCAGTCAGATTAGTTTAGATATTAAAATCCTGCAGTTTCACAAAGAAAACAAATCTACAATCAGACACAATGTATAGAAATATATAACTAACTATGAGAAATCAGCTCCCAAATTATTCTTAAGAAGTTGAGGAAAAATTGCATGGCCTGGGTTGGGGGTTCCAATCCCTCTGTAGCTCACTTATTGCAGGACGATCCCTCCATACTGAATATACTCATTAAAAGAGCTTCAGTTTAAAATAACGGTGACTAAATTGTTTATTGCTACTAATTATTGGAGAACAATCCACATATTGTCCTCTGCTATTGTTTTGTAAGAACCCGCCTGCCGTCTCTTCTGATCTGAAGCACTGATTGCCCCCTGCTGTACTTGTCTGCAGCAGGCAGTAATTCCACCGCAATTACAGAATAAACATATCGAACTATTACAGGCGCGACACTGTGGCAGCTGGTTACCAAGTTAAAATCTGCATACGTCTAAATTTGGACTGAGTTCTGTCTAAAGCCAGAGCGCCGCTGCAGAGCACAAACACTCACAGTCCTGCACAGTGGAGCTGCACGGTGGTGCTGCACGGCCTGTGGCAGTGCTGCTCTACAGTCACATTACAGTCAGAGGAAAGGTTACCACTTATCTAAAGTAACGATGTGAAAGGCATTACTGCACTCTGCACCACAGCAACCGCAACTCAATTCAATTAAAAAGATATTCCCGCATCTGACTGATATAGCATCATGACCGCAGTTTGGAAGATTTTAGAACACACTGCCACTATACATTATACAAATGAAGGGATGAGACATAAAGCATCACCACTGCTGTCCACTTAAGCTGTTTTGCATTAGTGTAAATATTTTAGGGCATTATTTACAGGGAACAGGAATTCATTAAGATACTAACAAATACACAAATACTACTGTAGATATGAAGATGAAGGGAGAGAATGGAGTCTGAGTATAAATATGGCTCACGCTTTAATTAAACCCCTTTAATGGTTCAGTGAGACTTGTTTCTGTTCTGGTTAGTCTGCATGTTATAAAGTCGTGCCACTGAAATGAAATCAAAGGTGGAAATATGTTTCAGTGTGGAGGCGCTGCAGAGGCTTCGCAAGTACACAGAGGATCCTGCCAAAGCTGATGTTACACTCAAACATATACTAAATACGTGGGGTTATGTGTGTACGGGGAAGTTTCTGGCTCCAGTTCTTCTTGTTAATGATGAGGGAAACGTAGAGACGGATTACGGACAGCAAAGTAATCTTCTCAGGTTCAGTAAAGCCAGAGTGATTTGCTTTCTGTGATCTAGCAAAGCCATTTCCAGCACAAACCTTCTCCACATACGCATCACAAAGGGAATGAGAGGATGTAAATGAATAACGGCCTGATAACACAACAGATGCAGCGCTGCTACGAAAGTCAAAATGTACAATCGTACGCTGAGCAATAGAGCTGCAGTCTTGACAGAGGAGCAGAATCCGCCTCGAGCAGGTTGTTCTGGTTGGTCTGCCCAGCTTGGGGAGCTGCTGATTGAGCCTGTGACCAGTATAAGCCAACCATACACACTGATACATCACTGACGCATTGAGTGCCCCCTCTCTCTCTACATACTGTACTGTGTGTACTGTGTGATACTCTGTGTGAAGAAGCAGTGGTACTCACATATGGGGGGGTGTCCACACTGTCTGCGTTGACCACCACAGGAGGGGGGTTGGCCTGTGGGACAGAACAGAGGTTGTAATAAGGACATAACTTAAAAAAGAAAGCGGTAACCTTCATAAAACACACACACAGAGCTTTAGTAGCGACTTACTCGTCTCATGTTCTGGTACAGCATGCTGAACACATCTGCTACAGGTCACCACCACACATACGCTGCATGACATGCTGCTCCACCCTGATATCAGACGGCTCTACTACCCTCACGTCAAACCGCTCTGCTAGTGTGTAAAGCTGCTCTGCTCTATGTGAAACTACACAACACTTTGCTGAGACGTACTAGAACTGTAGTACTCAACAACTGCACTTTACTGCTCATGACACACAACTCCACACCAAAGTCTTCCACGTCTATTTCTTCCCTTCTTGTGTCGCTCGCTCTCCTTTTCTCCCCCTCGTGCTCCTTCGTCGTCTCCTCAGGCTCCTGCAGGAGTCCAGGATCTGGATCAATCACAGCTGGAGGAGCTCAGCAGATGATTGTCCACATTATTGTCTCACCTCTTTCTGTTTGCCCCATCCCTTTATACACCAGCAGAGTAAAGGTCAAAGCTCACGTGAGCCCATGCAGCAGCCATCACCCTGCTCCATCTACACCTCTCCTGTCGTGCCACTTCTTCTTCTTCTTCTTCTTCTTCTTCTTACTTTCTGCCCCGTGAAAGCGTTTACCCTCTGCGTTTCATAATCCTCGCCTCTAAATAACAGCCAGGCTCTCTCCCGGTTCTTGTTATGTGGCCCCAAAGTCGATAAAAGAAAACACAAAGTATCAGAGCCGACAAACGAGCGAGACAACCAAATGGTCAGACCACCCAGACTTCACACCATCGGGGGAATGCAACAGAGCAGCGACAGCAGCACTATCCCTCCACGCTAATCTCTTTCTCTCTTTCTCTCTCTCCATCCCTTCATCTCTTCACTCTATGCCTCTCTCTGTCACACACACACACACACACAGCATCGCCACTACAGCTCCCTCCCTGACCACACTCCTACTGTCATTCAATGTGTCATTCAGGCTGGCAGGATTGCTTGATCCCACATGGGAGAAGAGAGAGAGAGGGAGAGAGAGAGGGGAGAAAGGGGGTGAAAGGGATCAGAGGGATTATAGGTATTGTGGGAGGAGTCAGATCTGCTTGCTCAACAACAGCAATGAGGAGCAGAGGGTCCAGTCGGATGTACACAAATAAAGAGAGAGAGAGAGAGAGAGAGAGAGAGAGAGAGAGAGAGAGAGAGAGAGAGAGAGAGAGAGAGGGAGAGAGAAACTGACAAAAAAGCAAAGCAAAACAGCTAATTGCACCATTATAACTATTATGGATATTGAGCACACAGGCATGCTGACAGTTGCAGCTGATCGGGGGTCTGTGTGTGTGTGTGTGTGTGTGTGTGTGTGTGTGTGTGTGTGTGTGTGTGTGTGTGTGTGTGTGTGTGTGTGTGTGTGTGTGTGAGAGTTGTGGCTGCAGGAGAAGATGATGATCACTGTACAGCTTGATACTGTATGAGATGCAATTATTATGATGATCTTCTGAGGTCTACCTGACTTACTGAGAGTTCTTGCAGATGACACACATTGATGACATTGATTGGTTACTTCTTATGAGACACATGAACTGACATTGATAAGCACATCTTCATCATCAGAGTCAACACGAGCACTGGACCACAAAGTTCTGGATGCCAGTACGTCGACCACATAATCACACAGTGATCTTGGTCTCTGATCCACGGTTCATGGATGAATATATGGATGAGCAGATCATAGATCATAGAGCTTCTTTCTTCCCAGCTCTTAACGAAGCTCTATCTCCCTCAGTGCACATTTAAAGTCCAACATTACAGCTGATTTGAATGGAGGCCTGTAACCTTTATGCCAACTCACCGCCCACCGCGCCTCCTGAGGATACGTTGTCTATCATTAGTTGTCTAAACTTAACCTGACTCCTACTCCGTTGCAAATTACACAGCAATTCAAACTTACGCATGTTTCTCTCTTTGTCTATAGATCTGCACGTGTGTGTGTGTGTGTATGTGTGTGTGTGGCGGGGGCGGGTCAATGACAGAGTGACAAATCCAGTTGTTAAGGCAGCTGGTTGCTCCATTGACACGCCACGTCAGAGTGCATGCTTATGTAACATCAATGTGTGTGTGTGTGTGTGTGTGTGTGTGGGTGAATGTACAACTACAGTCATAATATAAACATAATATCCAGCCAGAGTTTGTTAATTCCTCTATTCAAATGAGTTGTAGTTGTTCCATAACTCCACACCGGCTGTGTATTCTGGAGTCATTATGGCCTACAAACGGTCCGGCGTGGCTCAGATAAAGATCTGCACACCAATAACAGGGAAAACACACACTCACACTGCACAAACAGGCTGATCTGCTACAAGCAGGCACTCACACTACTCCAGGTCTGTCTGGTCAGAAATTCCAATAAAGTTTATTCAAAACCATAGCCGTCACACAGAGGTACAAGTATCATCTAGGTGCAAGAGGTTTCCTGCTCTTCAGGTGGTCTCACGTCTCCTTACGCCAGCGTGTTTGTTGTTATTGTAGCTCGGGGCGTCGCTGCTATAACTGCCCTGCATGGATTCACTGACCAAGCCCAGCTATGAATTTGGGCGAATTAAATTGGGGATGGAAAAATCGAATTTGGACACCACTTTAAAATGTTGGACATTTGATCCAATCGGCTGAATTAGGAGATCAACCAGTCAATCAATGCAGGCTGAAATTAATTAACGACTGTAAATTCAGTGTTAAATATCACAGTGTTAGTACTTCTCATATTACATAGGATCGTATTCATATATTGTGTGTGTGAAAGTGTGTGTTTGTTTGTTTCCCCTCCCTCATTAGCATAATCACCAAGCTATCAATTAGATGATGGATCATTATCAGATTAACTCAAATTAAGGAATCCGAAAACACTGATGATGCTCAGGAGCAATTAGTTCAAGTACATTATGACACAACAACAAAGCGTACACAAAAACAAACACACAGTAGAACTGAGCAGCGCCTGCACGTGTGATCAATATCAATACCATTAAAGCAAAACATCTGATGTCATTTCTTGGGCGAGGACAAGCCAGTGCCCAGTTGAAACACACACACACACACACACACACACACACACACACACACACACACACACACACACACACACAGCTCCACCATAACATCCTAATTTACAGTGAAACTCCACTTAGCTGATGAGCTAATCAGATGGAGCGTGACTTTAATCAAATCAGAACAGCCATGATAATCACTTTAATCAGCCCATTGCTGATCACCGGCACCACCTGGCAGATGCAGCGCAGCAGTGACTGGAGCTGACCGGCAGAGGAACAGCTGGTGTTTGAGTCTCTCTTAATGTAGACAAAACCACGCAGCACTGGAGGATAAAAGAGCGACTACCATGGGTTTGATCTCCTGCTTTTACAGAGAGTTTCATCCCCGACTCAAAACACAAACTGTCTTTCTCCAGAGGCGTACATTTTGGACCCAGAATGTGTTGCACTGGAAACTCAACAACAAATTCTCTGCACCTTCATACCTTCTTTACCTCACCAATTAACCTGCCACATTTGACGATTAAAGTGAAACAAAACAAACACTTATCATTGGATCGGGAATTGCAACTTCCCAACATTCCAACTTACAAGTTCAGTAACAATGACTTTGAGACACAGTGTCTTCTAATTGTATAGTTAAAAGTAAAAACAGAAGCCGGCGTTGACCCGGCTGACCTCATCAATGTGGCTTGATGGCCTTGAACACACCATCTACAGACATCTATCCCTCCATGGTCCCTTCCTGGGACCCCTCGGCCCCTCCCTCTCCACCTACCTCTACGCGGGCGTGTATGCGAGGAAAGTGGTGTATGAGCGGCAGATGTGGGGCCACTTCGATGGAGTGAGGGGTCCAGATATACGTATCGTGGAGCCACGGCTTGCACCCGGCCTTGCCCTTGGCTTTGCTCTTTGTCGTACTCTTCCTCATGCTGTCCCTCAGGCTGGGCAACTTCCCTCTGGAGCTCCTGTTGGCCAGTTTGGTGGGCAGGGTGCTGTACCCATAACCCCCCAGACCGGAGCACACGGGGAGCTGAGGCGAGTGAAGCTGGTGGATGGACAGAGACTGGGAGGCGTGAGGAAGAGGAGGGTGGCAGTCATGGTGGTGGTGCAGTTGGTAGTGCTGGTAAAACTGGAGCGGCTGGTGCTGCTGTCGGCACATGTGATGTGTGGGTGATGTGAACATGTGAGCGGAGGAGGCCGGCGAATGAAGCTGTAACTGTTGATGGCTCGGCGACAGGTGAAGGTGATGGCGGCTCGGCGAGTGCAGGAGATGTTTCGGTGACTGTGGCGCCACCTGGTGACTCGGCGACGGCGGAGCGAGCTGGTGACTCGGTGACGGCGGTGCTATGTGGTAGAAGCTCGGCGAGGGCGACGGTAGTAGATGATTGGGCGAAGGACAGCCGTGGTTGGGCGAGTGCGGATGTTTCCCCGGCGAGTGCAGCGGCGAGGGCTGCAGGTGGTTTGGGTTCTGCTTGGCGTGCAAGTGGCTCCTCGCCGTCTTCGTCTTTCCCTTGCCTGTCTTGCTCTTTGCAGAACCGCTGCTGGATTTCTTGGGGCTACAACAGAACTCGTGACTGTGGAAATAGGTCGTCATGGATACAGAGATCTATCTATAATATATACCAGAGGAAAGAAAAAAAGTGATCAGATGTGCCGTAGTATTCCTCTTTATCTTCTGTATCTACGCTCACCACAGCCTGCAGATCAAGAAAAGAGTCAAGCTCCCTCAAAAATCACTACAAAATGTAGGTCAACCATTCCTACTCTGTGTCCTGTGAAGAGACAGAATTCCTTCCCTTTGCCCTATTAGAAATACATTTCCCACTTTTGCAGCCATTAGTTCCATTTCTTCCTCTCCATGTCTGGTTAAAGTGCATCAAAAACAAGCTGTCCTCCTTTGTGTGTCACTCAAAAACTGCTCCTCTTCTTCATCAGCGTGGCCCTTCAGGATGATCAGTGTGGAGATGCAGCGATGCGAGGCGGCATTGTGAAAGAGGAGAAGATGTGGACCACTTGGACGAGTTTCTGTTTCCTTCAGGTCAGTCGGCGCTCCTCTGCCGATGATCCTCCACTCCAGCGGTCAGTCAGTCAGATGGAGGAACTTGTATTCATGTTATCTATGATGTCACAAACTTGCTTCGTATCTGCAGCGCTGATCTTAGGTTTGATTCCCAGTGGATTACACTTTGGCGTCCATTCTTAACTGTATTTGTCTTTTTTGTCTTCTTCTTCTTTGCGTCCATTCTAAGTCCATGCAACAGACATCTTCATGCTAATCTCGCCCTCTCTTGCCCTTCTTCTGGAACCTCTCTCTCGCCCTGTGTCTGTCCCTTCCTCCCTCTAATTCTCCTCTCTCTCTCTCGCTCTCTCTCGCTCTCTCTCCCTCCCTCTCCTTCTCTCTCTATCTCTCTCTCTCTTCTCTCTCTTTCCCAGACTGGCCAATTAGGGGCTTCCCTGAACTCCTGCACATGACAGCAGCCAGGCATGACTAATCGATAGGCAACTAGGGAGGGTGATACAGTGTTCAGGGCTCGGCCAGCGGTGTGTGTGTGTTTGTGTATGTGAGTGTGGCTACGCTGCACCGAGGGCTGTGATTGGCTGGAATGGCTGGTCCCTTCCATCAACCTTTGTCATGTTCTTTTGAAGCATCACAAGGCAGGCCAGGTCAGCTGGAACACATTCTGTGAAACGCTGATGTGTGTGTGTGTGTGTGTGTGTCTATGTGTGTTGGCCTACTTCCTTGTTAGAAAGTGTTTGTGTGTGTGTGTGTGTGTGTGTGTGAATGTGTGTGTGTGTGTGTGTGTGTGTGTGTGTGTGTGTTTGTGTGTTCTTCCATTAAGTGTCTCCAGGTTTAATCCTTGCTGAGGGGAATGTGCAGAGATGTAGATTACTCTCTAACACACTCACACTCTCACACACACACACACGCATGACACAAACTTCTATTACATAATATAACAATATACAAATATGTGCCATGGCTCGCCTAAAACCATCAGCCATGTAAGAAACAACGGCAAATAAATGACAAACGCATGTCTGAGGACGGTTAAGAGAGGC
The DNA here is from genome assembly GCF_046128005.1 of Genypterus blacodes. NCBI lineage: Eukaryota > Metazoa > Chordata > Actinopteri > Ophidiiformes > Ophidiidae > Genypterus > Genypterus blacodes. The sequence goes on from NW_027466874.1 coordinate 3,055,753, forward strand.
TGTGTGTGTGTGAGAGTGCGTGTTCCCTGTGTAAGTGCTGCTCATGCTGCAGGCTAAGCGCTCTGTCAGGAGAGGAGGAGCAGGAGAACAGGCTTTTAGCATCGCACTGCTAAATGAAGCCACTGCTAATATAGCACTGGAAAGGGGGGCAGGAGGGGTGTGGCCTGATAGCAGGGTGCTGAGAGGGGAAGAGGAGAGAAAGGTTCAGCTCCACCCTCATGTACTACACACTGTTTAGGATCAATCTGACAGCGTAGCACAAAAGTCACAAATGACACCAGCTGAGCCTTCAATTTGGTGACTTTGCCTAAAATGTTTAAAACCTAAAGACTACAACTTCCACACTTTTTCAAACACAAATTGAGAATTGATAGGACCCAATATGGTCGCGCTTAACTCTGCAGGGACAGAATATGAACGAGGACGAAGACAACAGGAGGACAGGAGGACATTCACACTGATCCAAACAGATGCAGTAACTCAGGCAGGTGTTCTTCGTATCTCTACTTCCTCTTGGCTGTGATTGGTCAAAACATCAAGAAGCTTGTTGTGTCCCTCCACAAACTTTGCCCACTGGCGCCTCAGAAGTAGAAAAGGCGACAGACACGGACAAATGATGCCAATCCTCCAGTTTGTGGCTCCTCCTGTGATTTCTCTGTCCTGTCCTGTCTATGGAAACTAATGGCTGGAGTTAGTGTGTGAGTGTGGACGGAGCTCAGCGCAGCAACAAGAATCAATAATCAGCTCAGCTTCCAACTCCATCAAGTGCAGCACAAACAGTGTGATACTGATAAATACCAGCAGGGGGGCCTCAGACTCTGCAGACAGAAGGAGCAGTGATGGGGGACTGGCACTGGCTCACACACACACACACACACACACACACTGCACGGTGCTGTTCTGTGGTCATTACTAAGATCTTCTCATTCTCAGCGAACAGACATAATCATCTCTGATTGACAGCATGCATGTTATCGTACCACGATAGCACCGCATGTCTGACAACAAATCGATGTCTAGCAGACAGATACACACGCACACGGCGGTGAAATACACACACAGGCATCGGGGGGGTCTATCGCTAAAATGCACTCTGTATATACTCAATCATATTAGGTCGTAATAGGATAGCGGAGGTGGAAAATGTCATTTAAACGACACTGAAGCTGACATTTAGCCACTGTAATCATCAGGCTTATCAACCGAGCGTGTTTATCACAGGCATCAGCTCCATTAACATTTAAAAACACACACAGAGCAGCTTTCTTTCTCTTTTGCTGTGTGACTCAATCAAAAGCGAATGGCAACCACGATGGACGGACAGAGGAGGGGCTGCATAAGGTCTGCACGCGCCTGAATGGAGGGTGAAAGAATATGAGACGATGGTATCTCCACCCAGCAGCACTGTGGTCTCCATGGAACCGCTGGGTGATCAGACAAGTGCAGGTAACAGCCTGAGACTTTCATTATCATACATCACAGCGGCAGCCGCGCGCCACACGGCAGATTAACTGCTACGTGTAAATCAGCATTCATTTTGTAGGATGTCACGGTTTCAGAGGGGATTGGGTTTGGCTCCGGGGCTGGAAAGTAGGACGTGTTGTGAGATGTGACGAAATCACACAAATAATAACGCACAGCAAGTGTGTTACTGAGACAGAAGATCACAAATAATGTGTTCCTATACCATATCACAGCATCTACACTGGAATGGTGCCAGATAGGGAGCCAGCCATGTTCTGTGATCCTCAAACCTAAACCTCTTTGATTCTCTGATTATTCAATTCAATGACTTATGATTGATGTCTTGACTTGTCTTATGAATATATCAGTCACCTTTCTTTCTGGCATTCAAGGGCGTAACAGCATAAGGACCCAGAGATACAATCACAATATCTGTTAGTAATTGTGGATTTGGTGGTAAAGAAGAAAAGATATTGTTTACAAGGTTTAAAACTGGTTCATTCTAGATAGGTTCAACAGGTTTCCAACTTCAGCAGAATTTATACTGTATTCATACTGTGGGAACACTTAATTTATGATTCAGTTCATCAAAGTCCATTGAAATCAAATACACACACGCATAAGAGGCCACTGACAATAAAAGATGGATCAAATGCACTCAGCAGTGCAGCGGAGGAGGCAAGGAAGTTCAGCGTTTATGCAAATGTGGCAGATGCGCAGCACTGTCGAGCAACAGTTTGGTTACGTTATCATTCCCACTGGAGGTGAACGCACGCCGTTGTTTTCTACTCGACTCTGGATTAAACCAAATAAAGGAACGTCTGATCACAGCCGTCCACTGTTTCACTCCAAACAGCTACAGGATGTAAAGAGGCAAATATGCGACTGAGAAGAAGATCACAGACGCAGTCACGGCTGAAAGTAAATTACATGTTTAGTAGTACAGGTTAAGAGAGCAGCAGGAGACGAGCTGCTTCTATCTAACTGTAGGTCTGAGTGTATATATTTAGTTGGAGTATTGCTGTCATCAAAGTGGGTAAATATAAAATGTGATGGTTTAGACCTCTCTGTATCCTAATAAGGGAGCTCACATCTCCACGGTGATGGTGCAGCACCATGTGGGAGGAAGAACATACCGACGCCTTCTGACCCGAAGCTCAGAGCTAAATAAGGAACTCATTTACTCAGAAACACCCTGAGGTGAAGAGTTGAGGTTCCTTCAGCGAGTTTCTTACGGTTCTTCAAGTGCAGTGAGGATTAGGGAAGTTTTCACACACACACACACACTACTAAATCATGGTTCAGGTACTGAGACGTGTGCACTCTGTGACAAATCAAAACCAACCACAGCTGACTGTTGACCTCAGGCAGTGAGCTCACCTGTGTGGCAGTGGCTGATGGGTAAAGTGACATGGACAGGTCAGGGCTCGTTCAGCTGTGACTGAGCGGCTCGTCCTTTGTGATGTTCCTTCTCTCTGTCTAATGTAACTAGAACTTCTGCTCTGTTGACACGTTTGGCTCGACCTGCACCTGCGTGAGCCAACAAATCAAGAATGAAGCAACACCGCTGTAATTGTATTCCGTCTCTTTGTCTGTCTGCGTGTGTCTCTTTGTCTCTGTCTTGCCCTCACAAGTCAAACATTGGCAGAAACCATGACAACACAATATGTAAACTCTCCGTGCTGCAGTGCTGTGGTTCCTGGTGGGACCGCGTGAGTGTTCTCAGATCTGTTACGACCCCAACGTAATGACAGCAGTAAAGGAAATGTACCCCGCCACAAGTCAAAGCCACGTATTAAGTTCAAGCGACATGTATCTCAAATTCCTCTGTGGTGAAGTCAAATTACAAGGTCCTTAATGTGTAAGTGGAGCTGAAGGTCCACAGCTCTGATACCTTTAATCAAACGTGTCTGAGGCATGTTTACAAAGCTGCACGCAGCAGCTGATCCAGCTGGGGTTCCATCATCCTTTTATAGATCACTGATTTATAATCTATATCGAGGTGATTAACTGTGTTTTTTTCTAATTCATTTCAATATAGATACACAGACTGGCAACTTATTCACAGCTTTTGTTGTCGTGACTGTAAAACAAGTGCATCACAATCTCTCAGCCTGGTGATCAAGCGGGTGTGTGTTTGTGTGTGTATGTGTGTGTATATGTGTGTGAGATGAGGTAAAGGTGCAGTCACATGCAAAGGACCCGGGGCGGCGTTAGCAGTGAAAGCTACAGCCTGTCTGACTGTACTAATTACAGTGAGACGGATGAGGTTGTGTTCAGCCTCATTAGTTAGTGGACATGTTAAGTGATTGCTGATGGTCAGCGAATCTCCTTTGATTATATCAGCATAGACGGAGAACAGGCTGGAGGTAGGAGACTGAAGGAGAGGGAGGAGAGAGAGAGTCAGCGTGTAGACATCTGTGTGTGTGTGTGTGTGTGTGTGTGTGGGAGAGAGGGAGAGAGGGAGAGGGAGGGAGGGAGAGAAAGGCGAAATGCAAGCTTCATCCCACACACAGAAGGTGATGCAACACCTCACGCACTCAAGCACCACAAATCTAACGCACTACTCACTGCGGCAACACAGTGTGTTACCTCATGTGTGTATGTGTACATAGGAGTGCGTGAGCGAGCCGGTAAGCAAGCAAGCAAATTAAGAATTTTAAGTTAACACACACACACGCATCTACTTTTTCCTTCTAACTTGCGCACATACACACACCGTGCTCTGCTGGGTGAGCAGGGTAGCAGCATCACCATGACAACAGCTGAAGCTGCCCACAGTCTTCTCCAGAGTCAGGAGGAGACCTCATTCCCTACCGTTGGCGATGGTGGTCAGGGTTCTAAACAGTTGCATTAGCCCCGCCTACTGGTGACATCACGTCCACACACTCAGCTCTAATGCTGCATACACACGTTATGCAACAGCTGAACATAGTTTGTAGTCGTGTTCTCTGATGCAAATTTAGCAGTTTGATGGATTGTCATTACATAACTTCTTTATGATCATAACTTTAGATCAGAAACAGCTCTGAACATGTTCATCACATGTACCAGTCGCTGCTTCTCCAAAGTTCTTCAGTTATTCTCATTTGGATGCGACAGCAGCAACAGAGACGGGAGGACACAAGAGCAGAGTCTATACGGTCCAACGCTGGACAAAAGACACACAAATGCTACAGGACAAAGACACTTATGCCCTTTTAGACTTATCGTCTATCAGAGATTCTGAAAATAACCTCCATGTTTTATTAACAGACCTGATCCGGCTCCTGCACGGAGGCTCATCTGCGTCTCTGTGCGGTGGAGTTGATGATGATGATGTATAGTTTTTTGGAGCGTGGGAGGTGAAAATTCACAGTTTGGGTGTGAAAATTCACAAAAATACACAACTCTCCCCTCGGTTTTATTGGCTGGCTACTACTGCCCACTTGACAACCGATACAATCTATGGAAAGCTGGTGCAGTTTCGTAACGTCTGACTCCTGATTAATGCGGCTTTTGCACAGAGCGGCGATGCCCAACGCAGGACAGAAGAGGAATGAGACGGAGAGAGACGGAGAGACGGAGAGAGTCGTGAGAGAGACGGAGAGAGACAGAGAGAGACGTGAGAGAGGAGGGGAGAAGCCTGCACATGCACAGAGACATCCCACGAGGCCGAGGGGAGAGTGGAAAGTTTCCTTGATGAGCCAGTGTGTGTGTGTGTGTGTGTGTGTGTGTGTGTGTGTGTGTGTGTGCCTTAATGACGTGGCTGCCACACACTTTCCATTTTGAAATCACAAACACATACTCTTCCCGTTTGGATTTTCTATATGTTCCTCTCTGAACTATGAGGCACGACGAGGTAAAAATGGCTCTTCATCTTAGTCTTTCTCTAATGAAGTGCTAGCGTTGAAAAAAGAAGAAGGCAACATTTATGCAACAAGAAAGCAGCAGAGCGAGGGCAGATAACGGCTTCCAGTCTTTGATATTGATCCTCTGGCTACAGTAACATCTGATAGACTGCTGGGTCTCCTGATTGATCCACTTGATCTATTAACTGACATTTAATATGCGAGTCAAAGTCCGTTAGTTCATTTGATACACATAATTTAACTGATTTATGTTTATCTGGACATTCTCACTGAATCCACGCAGATAGTGTGTGTGTGTGTGTGTGTGTGTGTGTGTGTGTGTGTGTGTGTGTGTGTGTGTGTGTGCTTGTGTGCGTGTGTGTGATGTATTTACTCGCCCGTTCCCTCACGCTAACAGGCTATCAGGTTTCTCTCACAGTCCTAATCAATAGCTAATTGTCTCCTTGATTGCGTCTCTCCGCCTCCCTCCATCTCCCGGCCTGTGTCCATATCTCTCTACCTCCATTTCCTGTGACCACTAAACGCCTCTTTAGGGCTTTTAGAGCTCTTTCTGCAGAGCCGGGATGACTTTCATACCCCAGCAGCTGCCACTCATCAATTATACAGGGGCAGGGCGGGGCCTCCAGTGGGAGGGGTAGCGTTTTGAGCTGCGTTCACTAAGACTGACGCGCTGGTTTTGGTAGTTAACAACGCGACACGCCCACAGATCTGCAGCTTGTTTCTGAGGCGAGTCAGTCTCTTCTTCTGCAGGGATACAAAAGGACTGAAAACACAGAGCAAAAATAAGCAAAAGATCTGGACTGTTGCTCTTTAGTGTTCCATGTATGAAAAAGTCAAAGTGAACATCAGAGCAGAAGACGTGACCGCTCGGCTAACAAGCAAGAGGATCCATCGATGAAACGCCGTCCACAACTTGTGGACACCAACATCGCCAAAGCCCAAAATATCATAGCAGCACTTCCTGTTTGGTCCCTTGCCACCATTATCTCCACACACACACACACACACACACACACACACACACACACACACACACACACACACACACACACACACTCAAAATTAAAATAACTCGATGGCATCTCTCCATCCACTCAGGGTGATATGGGCCAGAACTGTGAGTTACAAACCACTTCCATCAGACAATAAAAAAAAAAATCTGTCTCTCTCCATCCTATCTGGAAACAGGGCCAGAATCTCAGCCCGAGTGAGTGTGTGTGTGTGTGTGTTTGTTTAGATATAATGGCCTATCATTCATACAGTAAGTGCCTCAGACAGGAAAATGGCAACACCTTGGGAAAACACTGGTCAATATGATTACTGCAGAGTGTGTGTTTGTGGAGTGTGTGTGTGTGTGTGAGGGGGTGGGTGAACTTTTTTCCGTGGGCTACATTGTAAATCTCCATGAGGAGATGGACGACTGCGAAAACTGCAGAGTGGAGCTTTTGGGAGCAACGTCCGATCCATCCATGAGCTTCAGATCAATAATGCAGTTGGAGATCCGATACAGACGATAGTGTGTTTGATATTTGCAGTAAGTAAGTATTGATTTGTTTGGGCAAACAAGACAAAGCATGTACACAACATTACCCAATCAAAACATTTACACTAATGATGTACTGAGCAAAACTATTCAGATTTTAGCAGCAACAAAATTCTTAAAAATGACCAAAATGTCACTTCTGAGTGGGTTAATGTGGAAAGTAAGAGTGTGTTTGTGGTCGATATGTAACCGCGGCGATCTGACATTTCATAAACCAGACGCAGGATGAAACGCTACATTTTCCCATTAACTCTGGGACCCTTTTTGCTGGATAGTGAGGGCCAGGCAGCTCAACCTCTGGGCCTGAGAGCAAAGTGAATAAATGATTCCTTCATTTCTGTTGACCCCGAACACAACGCAGACAAAATGTCTGGAGGACAGTAAGTGTACTGTGTAGTGTGTACTGTGTACTGTGTGCGGTTATCAGGGAGCGCTACATTATTAGCAGAGATGCAGCTGGGACGGGCTCAATTATCAAATCAGCTCATCTCACAGCAGCTGAGCGTTTCCTGATGCTACGTCTCCTCAGAGGACACTGGACCTCACAGGGACACGTACACACACAACCCCAAATATTACTGCTTAGTCCGTGCTCTTTCATATCGGTTCGTCACAGTCTCCTGCTGCAGACAAACAACCTTCAGAGCTTCTACTTAAGACTGAACTCAACTAATGTGAATGAACTGAATTCTTCTTTATTTACGCACACAGACCAGCTGTAAATAGCTTCTCCTGTAAAGTGATTCTCCATCAATTTTACTAAATGTCACCATTTTCAGGTCGCTTACGGGCAAACTGGGTCGCTGACATAGTTTTGGTAGAAGTTGCAGCTATGTGGAGATTTTTTGCGTCCATTTTTCAGGCCTGTAGCCTCTTTGAATGGAGACATGAAAGCTAGAAGTTTAGTTTGATACCAATATGTCGCCCCAGGAAGGGTAGTCTTATGACATTTAACCCTGAAACATCTGCACTTTTACAGGGAAGTTGCAGAGATGAAATTTTGTAAAAGTGATATCGTAACACCGTATCCACACACTAACAGCCGTCGATAATTCGCAATAATAGATTTGCATGTTTGCCTCCAGTAGTGGCACCGTTACACATCAGCATCTTTGTTTCGCTACGTGCAAAGTCATTACCATGGTGATGCAGCTGACAGCTACATCGCCAAGCCCGGGTGGTGGATAAGTCATTGAAAAAAAACAAATAAAAACAAGATTTTATTCCAAGAATGAACCATATCATGAATGTGAGCGTTGATGATTCAAAGCCGCGTGATGATGTAAGAGACGCCGGTGACTCACGCCTGCTCGAGCTGCCACACGTCTACTGACAGGAGAGGCGTTTGATGGCAATATGGACGTAGCAGCTAGTGGCACTAGATTGCTCAGCCAAAATGATGACTTTGTCATGGCAACACACCCGCATTCTGGGCTCCGTACAACGTGCCAGGGCCCATTTCCATGACAACCAAAACGATCCCAACCACAAAACCGCTTCAACTTCGATTGGAGACCTGACGGGCTCCCTGGGCTGGGTGCAGAACTGGCCAAACAAGATGATGATCAGACACACACACACACACACACACACACACACACACACACACACACACACATGCGCTCACACACACACACACACACACAGACATTGCACACACACAAACGCACACACCTACGCACACACACATTACAACAAAAACCCAGGTTAAGTTACAAGCTTCCCACCCTTATTCCCTACCACCCCTCCAGCTAGACAGACACACACGCGCACACACACACCTGCGGTACCTGGTTGGCAGTGATACAGTCGGTGAATGCGCTCCTCCTCGAGAAGAACGTGAGGAGCTGCTGCCAGCGCGAGGAGGATGAGGAGGGCGAGGAGGAGGCGGGAGAGGAGGTGGAGGGCGAGGATGTGTGGGGGGGCGCCAACTCCTCCGAGGAGCCCCGCTTGGGACCCAGCTTCTGCTTGACCCCCAGCCCCGACCCCTGACCCCCGCCAACCCGCCCGCTGCGGGGGTACAAGGTGTTGTTGCCAAAAATGTAGTTCATGGCCGCTGTTCCTGCTGTGTCCTCGTCCTCAGGCGGGCGAGATGGAGTTCATGTCCTCACACTTTTCCAACAGCTTCATCTCCATCCAGGTTCTCTTGCTCTCTCTCGCTCTCTCTCTCTCTTCTCTCACTGAAAGATCACGTCACTGTACCTTACAACATTTCCATCTTTTCACCTCAATATTCTCTCTCTCTCTCTCTGTCTCTCTTCTCTCTCCTCTTCTCTCCAGAAGGGACAGAGCGGTGGAGCAGATGGAGAGCTGAGGATGAGGAGGAGTTGGAGGAGGAGGAGGAGGTAGAGAAGTGCGGGGCAGGTAGACACAAGAGTCCTCTTAGAGTTGCATTAAGAGCTTCAGTCCGTCTGCCTGCATCTCTGTACGTCCATCAATCCATCAGTCCATCATCATCCTTCCGCTGGTCATCTTGTTGTCTATCCGTTTGTTCATCATCCAATCTTCTGTCTGTCCAGCAGCACCCAACGTCCACATCTCTGGAAGTTCACACTCTCTTGTTGAACTTCCGCTGGTCCTTTGCCCTCTTCAGTGAAAGGACGGAGCACGGGGCAGGAAGAGAGGATCGTTTATACACAAGGAGTTCACTCTCTCACTCCACCTTGATCTCCTCCCTCCCTTCTTCTTCCCTCCCTTTCCTCTCTCGCTCTCTCTCTTTAAGTGATAGTCCAAGGAGGAAGATGACCATTCAATCTCGCCTCTTGTCACTGTGTGTACGCGCCCATTAAATATGGAAGGAAGGAGGGCGGGAGGAGCGGGTGGCGGAGCGGATGAAAGGAGAGAGGGATGGCTGAAAGAATGCAGGCGAGGAGGAGAGCGTCTGAAGTAGGCGGATGGCTGCAAGAATCGCTGTGCAACTCTTCTGTTTCTTCTCTCTCCCTCCTACATCTCTCATTTCGGTCCAAGTCTCTCTCTCTCTCTCTCTCTCTCTCTCTCTCTCCACCTACCCCCCACCCACCTTCTTTCTCTCTGCCTCTCTTTCAGCAAATTGTCTTTGCCAGTCTTTTATTGTAGCTGCAACCCGATGCCTCTCTCTCTCCCTCTCGCTCTCTCTTACTGTCAGATATCATTACTGGTACAAGCCACGCCCCCCCATGCCAGCCGCCAGCCAGTGACTTAGCCAGACACCCCCCCCAACACACACACACACACACAGACTCACACACACAGACTCACACTAAATCTCACATGCATACAGTGATGCCTGTTGCACGTTGAGGGAGGAGACAAGGTAAGAAGTTCAGTGTTACAGAATAAGACCCAGAATGCACCCTGATTCTGTGTGTGTGAGAGAGACAGAGAGATCTCCTGAGGCATTGCAGCACCCAAATCTCTGTCTTTCTAACACACACACACACACACACACACACACTCCCTGTTATACATGACTTCAGAATGGAAAACAACGGGCTGTTGCCTGGCACCGATCGAGATAAGAGGAGAGGAGAGGAAAGGGGAGGAGAGAAGGAGAGGATGAGAGGATAGGAGAGGAGGAGCTGAGGCAGTCTGAGCTAACTACAAAGCTACGTAGCCTCTGATGATTAGCCACAGGTGGAGCAGCGCCCATTTCCCCGGCTTCTCCCTGTGTTTCCTTGGGAACCGTATCCACAGCAACGGCGATTGGAGTCTCGGAGCACACCTGCTACAGTGTGCCCTGCTGGATCTGACTGTAATCTCCCGTGTAGATTCATACTGAACATTCTGCCTCAGATGTGTCTGGAGAAAAGGAGAATACTACACTTTAGGGGAAGCGTCTACAAAGGCTACAGACGTAAACCAAATGTTGCTTCTTTGTTCTCGTGTTGATCCATTCATGTCCTCTGAGCAGTGATAAGGACAATAACACTTCCTGTCGGTCCTGTGCCAGGTCACATGGGGCCGGAGCCTGTGCTGCACCGCCCCACCTGGACACCTACCAGGTTACCACTCAGTTCTAACAGAGGAAGACGAGGACAACATCCAGACTCCAGAGGTCCCAGTGGAGTTGGACCTGCTGTGAGGTGATGTCACTAACTAACTAAACACCTCTCATTCCCCTGTCTCACCTATGATTACAATGGAGGCGTCGACAATGATTGATGAAAACAGGACGTACATGAGCTCACGTCAAAGTTTCACAGCTGAGAATCTGCTTACTCAGCTCCTCTCCTGAATTAGGTTCTCTCCTCACTGAGTGTAAACGGTGTAGACTCAACATGAATCTAAGTAAATACACAGTATAACATTTCAAGTGTAATAGAAATGTTTGTGGTTCAGACTGGCAGCTGAAAAACAATACGGATCAAATAGCAGCAGCATTAATCAGTAATATAATAAGTAAGAACAGGTCACACCCATCACATCACTCTGTGTGTGTGTGTGTGTGTGTGTGTGTGTGCACAGCTGAAAGAGGATCATTGGTATGTGTCTCTGTATCTGTCTCCCTCTACAGCCCGTCTGTCTGCAGGTACCAACCCAAACAAGATACAGCAGAATACACACACAAGTCAGCTGGCACGAGCACAACACAGAGCGCTCTCTCTCTCCCTCTCTCTCTCTGTGTCTCTGTGTCTCTCTCTCTCTCCAAATGTCAGCCAGTAGTGAATGCCATCTTTATTAATATTTCAGGGCCAATTAAATAAAAGCACACATCATGCATGTTTAATGTGTGACTGCTGTGCGAGTCGACTCTGCCCTTCCATCCACGACAGGTAGGCCAGGTGCCCAACTACGCAACTTTAACAACAAATATTTGGAATCACAATGTTCTGTGTGTTCTGGCTTTGCGACCACTCAATCAATCATCACAACATTGTAAAGTTGTGGTTTTTGGCTGTAAATTTTGGGTTT
>NW_027466874.1:3082500-3185000 GCF_046128005.1 Genypterus blacodes
ACTCCACCTTTAAACATCTCTCTCTCTCTCTCTCTCTCTAACTCTCTCTCCCTCCCCCCTCTCACCTTGGTCGTGAGGATACAGATGCAGTCCATCCTCGCCAGTCCGACAGGAAAACTTTCCCCGGCTGGGAGAGCTTCACCCCCCCACTCGGCTGCTCACCCGCTTGTTGCCGATGGTGTCATCCTTCTACTCTCCTTCTACTCTCCGTCACTGTCTCCTCCTCCTCCTCTTCTTTCATCCTGCCATCTCTCCCTCTCCTTCTTTTGTCCCTTCCTCGTGTCCTCTCCACCTGCCCCCGTTCGAGGGGGACGGCTCTGCTAATGTAGACACCGACTCGGAAACGTGGCAGCTGTGCCAGTGAGCCTCCAACCACCCTGTTGTTCTCCAGCTGTTGTCTTCATTTCGGTGGCAGCTGCTCGACACATATTCCTTCACTTTAAAGAGCGCCGTGGTTTAAATCCACGCGCTGCTCTGTATGTACACAAGCAGGGCTCACACACGCACGCACGCACGCCCCGCTCTGCTGCTTTATCAGGTCATCTGGTTTGGGCTTCATGTGGGAGTGAAAGGTAACAGTGGGAATCACGACGGGTGCTCTACTTAAACTTTGACTGTGGCTGCTGCCAAACTCCCCTCATCGCAACATTGCCCCAATTCATTTAGGGAGCTTGTTTCAAATACTTGTCTCAAACCCGAAACTCACACACAGACACCCCACACACACACCAACACACACAGTTTTCAAATTGTTGCTGCTCCCGTCCTGCTCTACTTTCGTGCCGCTCCGCCCTCCACCCCCGGCCCTCCAGTCATTCGGCACTCCAAGAAGCGGCGGGCTGTGAGGACGGCGACGCTCTTTCATGCATGAGTGAACATGACTACTCGCCTTCAGCAGCTCGATCTGCCACGTGTGAAATGTGTTTTTCCCACAACAGCTCCACAGCGGCGAGCCAGTAAAAGAACACAGAGCCATTTACAGTCAATGCAGCCGAAGCTGAATAGCAAACAACATCAAGGTAAACTGAAATCAACCAAATATCCGCAATAAATCAAAGCAAAATCATCAGGACGAAACGAGCTGCATGAACCCACATTCAGCTCATTCTGAACCATAAATCTGTTCCGATCCAAGCTGATTCTCTCAAACAGCCATGAATATTCTGTCCATGCAAACCAGCACCTTCTCAGTACACAGATCCATCTCGGTCCGACTCAAACCCGCGCCTTACCTTGTTGGGTGTGGGCGGGCTGGTCGGCGTCCTCGGGCTCGCTGGACTGTTAACAGGTCCTGGACTAGTTGGACTAGGGTCAAAAGGGAGAAGGTGTTTAGAGGTCATCTGACAACAAACAGATCGTTTCACAGCAAAGATTCTACAATAAGCTAAAGAGGACACACTGTACCTCAGACGGGGCCCTTTCGGGGGAGGCCCCCCGGCTATTGTGGGGCTGCCAAATGAGAATTTCCCCTGGTTGGGGCTCGATGGGCTTGTGCTGGAGCTGACTTTGCCTCTTCCTGCATCCTTGCTGGAGGCTAGAGTTGCCACGGTGATGGTGGCATCTGTGGCTCTGTTAGACCCTGGGCTGGTGCTAGGAGTGGTGCTGGTGGAGGTGAGTTTGCCTGGAGATGTTGGAGTGGCGATGCCTGGGATGGTGTTGGACACCAGGGCTGAGACGGCGAGAGAGGCCGAGCCGCTTTGTGGATTAGTTCCTGGTGAGACTTCAGAGGCGGTGGAGACAAGGTGTGGCTTTGTTCCGTTCAGAGACGTTTTGGGCCCTGCAGGGATTTCAACATAATTTGCAGGGACTCTGGTGGGTGTGGGAGCAGTTGGAGAGGAGAGCTTGGACGTCTCTGCTGCCAAACCTGTGGAGGCTCCAGTTTGGACGGGAGGAAGAGGGGCGCGATACTTGTGTTTGCCCGCCTGTGATGGAGACGCATCGGACTGCAACGCTGATCCAGGAGACTTTGATGCGGAGGGAACGGGAGGAGCTGGTGCCTTGACTGATTTGGGTCTTGTGGTCAGTGGATGAGACTGGGATTGACCTCCTGAGGCTTGAGGGCTACGGGGGGCAGACAGCTCCCATGGGCCTTCTGTCTGATCCACAGAGCGTTTGCTGTCTGCAAGCAGAGTCAACTCATAGTACTCCTGGATATCTGGAAGAAAAAGAAGAGAGATTACGCTGGTGACGAATAAATTATGGGATTGATTAATAAAATCCTGAATCGATAAAGGAATGATAATTGAATACATATATACATGAGACAGAATGACTAACTTTTTCATTTCAGCGATCAGCTTATAAATACTACCTTAGAACACTCAACTCATTTTAAACATCATATTTTATATTAACGAGCACACAAATCAAGTAATCCTGTACAAAAGCGTGTTCCTGCTGCTTGTAAACAGTCATAACTGTACATACTAACAGAACTTATCCCCGTGTTTGGCTGCCCACCACCTGACCATGGTGAAATAAATAAGTGTGATCATATTCTAGTCTATTGTAATCATTAAAATCCAATTTAATGTGATGTGCTGCTGGCCTCTAGTGGCAGCAGAAAGTTACTGCGCCTGTATTTAAGGTAAACAGTTCCTCAGATATACTATAATATCTTAAAAGTTCTACAGTGAAAGAGAAGAATTAATCACTACTTTAGAAGTTTGCGCACTGACAGAAAGTATTAGGCTGAAACTTTTAGATCAGAGGTTTGGCTTCTTCTTCTCTGCCTTCAGAGCTGACAGGCAATTCTATGCTTCATCATAAAGACGGCAGGTTCCCTCAGACAGACAAGCAGCTCAGAGAGGTTTAGAGAGGCTCAAAGAGGCTCCACGGGCACAGAGGGAGAGAAGAAAGAGGAGGAAGACTAAAACAATTATACGTGAGAAGAAAAGGCAGTGGTTTTGTCCTGGTATGAACACGCCATTTACACGTGCAGAAACATGCTGCAGGAACACACAAGTGTTCATATAGAGTAACACACCACTGAGTATGTGAGGTCGGAAAAAACACTAAGCAACAAAAACCCAAAAAACCCAATAACATATCTGACAGAAACGAAGGTAAAATTAATAAAAGATGCAACTTAAAATGTGTGACTGAAGCGAGTCAAAGGTCAAAGACGAGCACAAACAGAGGAAGTGGGCTTAATGCTGAACAGAGAGCAGCACACACAAGTACACACAAGCACACACACACACACACAAAACACCAGAGGAGCTGAAAGAACTGCAGGTGTGGGTGTGACCAGAAACAGGTGGAACCAGGAAACTAACTATGCACAGACACACACACAAGCACACACACACACACACACACACACACACACACACACACACACACACACACTGCTGACTGCGTCATCTATTAAGCAACAGTTGCTGAACTTAGACACAGACAAACTGGTAACTCTACACAGGAATGTACACTTTCCTAAATGTGTGCCTTCTCACAAAAGCCCTGCGTGTCTCTGTCACTGATCCACTTGATGACTGATCTTCAGATTGTGGTGAACAGACAGGTGATTGCCCAACTCACACATCTCGTGCTAGACATCAGAAAACCAGAGGTCTCACTGTCCCTCTTGTGCCAGTGACTTGACCTTCTGTTCTGTGACCTACATCCTCATGTATATTCGGGCAAAAAAAACCTTGTCCCTGTCCGATATCCTTCATGCTGCAGAACTGAACACACACACAAACACAGACACACTGACACACTGCTGCTCTCCCTTTAAAGACCAAAAGTCCCTATTTCTTTGTAATGACGTGAGCTACGAGAGAGTAAAACTGCTCCACAATCTTCCTTAGATCTTCCTGAAGACAAAACAGATTATTTCAGCTAAATTTAGCAAATTTAAAGGCCAAAACCTAAAAAGAACTACTTAAACTTGAATTGGTTAAACTACTACTACTACTAAAAAACAATGGTTATGAGCGTGTTTTTACCGAGCAGAGCGTTGAACAGCTGGCTCTGGAACACATCGATGACTCTGTCCAGGGACTGACTCAGCTGGTGGTCGTTGTCTTCAGATCCCTGTTTGGTCGGGTTCTGGTTCTGGTGCTGCCTCTGGTCTAGCTTGACCCGATACTGCTGCAGCAGCTCCAGGGCTCGCTGAGCGTCTGAGCACAACGTAAACAAATTAAGAGAGGAAGAGTTTATACAAGATGCAAAAAAAGCTCATAGGTACAGTAAGAATTTATTTGAACAGTTTCTTCAAGCAGGCTGGGTTGGAAAAATCTCACTGAAATGAAATAAAAAGCTACTTGAATAAGAAAAAGTAAAAATAAAATAAAGCAAAAATAGTTGGAAGATGATACTCAAGCCTCTTATTATTATTACTTTTATTAATCATTAATACTACTATCATTAGCCTAATAAAGTTTACTGTGAGCTCTTCAGGAAAATAGCAGAAGAGGATCTGTGTGATTCTCTGCAGAGTTACTATGACTGAATATGAACAAGGCTGTTTCATTTCCATTGAAATATTGACAGTAAATTCTAATGCTCTGAAACTACAACTTTGACAGTGAATAAATGAAACTTAACACTTAACACACAAGAATTTATGGGGTAAAACAAACACAGTTGCAAACACATTCCAGGGCTCTGAACAGCTGATTAAACCGGAAACACTCACAGATCCGCGTCAAAGCGACTAATTGTGTCGATAAACGCCACACTGGCAGCGACAAAGGTCACAATCATATTATAACACTCCATATCTGCCGTTTGTTTGATTATTAACTACAAATGTGTAATATTTCATTGCATTAATCACTCAAAGCGCTTTGACACATACAGTGATAATCAAGTCAATCTCATTCAGCCGTGTGTCTCTTCACGGACACATTAGGCAGCGTAATTACCAGATGCAGGTGATTTATGTAGAAATACAGCTGTAACTGATGATAACATGCCGCCAAATTTACCAGATGGACAGAATAACTCGTCACATTTGTAATGTCACCTTAAGTTAGGTGTTTATGTCAAAAAGCAATTTAACGTAAAAATATCGGTATCTGACCGACATGAACGCAGCGTAAACGAGACATAAGTTGGTTTCGTCTTCAATAAAATGTTGCTTAAATTGTTGCCATACAAGCCGAATTACACACAAGAGGTGGATAATTCCCCAAAGCGTTGAAATAGTGTCAAATATCGTGTGTTTGTGTGTTATTTAGCGATGTGACTTTAAATTAATGAGTTTACAATGGAGCTTTGGTACGAGCGACAGAAAGCTTGTTTATATCCTATGTTCCTAAACACCTCAACGAGTCAGTGCAACTTTCAACAAACTGAACATTGCCTCGCTACCAAACACATATACGACCAAACACAAAGTTATTAAACAAAAACATTTCGCTTACCTTTCTGTCGCACAGGCATTCTGACGGTGACACACACACACACACGCCCTCCCAAGGCTGAGTGTGTATGTGTGTTATCACAGATGTGCGCGTCCGTCCCGGGACACCAACACTAACCACAGCACAGCGACAACCTGCGTGGACGTGTGTGTGCGTGTGCGTGCGTGTGCGTGTGAGAGAGAGAGAGACGGTGAGAGAAAGGTCTGAGAGGCAAGTCGAGTTAAAAATCACAGAGAAGAGAAAGTGTTGTGGACCGCTGACAGAGAGACTCGGACTTGGCCCCCTGCGCGTGTGTGCGTCTCTCTCTCTCTCTCTCTCTCTCCTCCAGCTTGATCTCTTTCACTTTGGTGAAACTTGTTCTTCTCTGCTGCTGACTGTGTCTTCATACAGGTGATCCAGTACTTCGTCCAACCGGTTTTATACGCACAAACACACACATACACACGCACGCCTTAGAAGTCCCCTGAGACACACACACACATGCGCACATCCACCTTAAACAGAGAATCAGAGTGCATTAAAGCAGCTCTGAAGGGCTCTGGATAAGCAGCAGTGTGTTGGTAGTATTGTGATGTTAAGAAGCATATTGTGCGTGTGGATGAAAGGCTGATGTATTCAGGCCTGTGGGCTCTGCTGGAGCTGCAGCACCTCTTCAATGCTCCACCTGAGTGTGTGTGGATTCCACCTTACACACACACACACACACACACACACACACACACACACACACACACACACACACACACACAATAAAAATGTAATAAAACACCAATATGATATATCCAAAAAATTCACGGCGATGAAGGTGCAGTTTGTCATACAGTTCTTTGCAGGTCATCACCTCATATTAGAGTTATAATCAAGTGTTAAGACAGGCAGCCTTCCTGTCTGTGATCATGTGGCCTTATAGATGTGTAGACTGGGTGCTGCAGTGTGGCTCCTCGGCTAATTTCAGTACAGTTGTGATAATGAAATCAACAATTCATCTTCCTCCTCAGACTTGTACCGACACTCCGCAGGTTCATTCCCACCAGCGGCCTGAGCCAGTGAGTCCCACGGTGCAGTTAGTGGTTTTGTTGTGGTAAACGTTGCTTTGTGCTCAGTGGATTAAAGCAGCTCTGTACCGGGTTTGGCCCCATTCTTCAGCTTGATCCACATCCACACAAACACACACACACTGTACCAGAATTACCACAGTTTATCCTAAACAACACACCTGTTTGTACTTTCATATGATGAGAACCAAATGGTCCCACAGTAGATCCGGCAGTGCAATGTTTTGTTTAGGACACAGAACAGATCAACTCAACTGTTTTCCATATATAGTGTATATATCTTTTTTTCACATATATGACAATTGGGGACTTCACATAAAGAATCATATTTATAATAAGAGAAGTGAAGCTTCTGGAGACAAGAATGACACATTAGAGACAGCAGTGTGTGCTAATCATATGCAGGATATACGTCACCTCTGACTGTCAGACATAATTTATTTCAGCCTCTGTGTGTCTGTGGGCGCAGTATGTCCGTCTACAAACATGTACGCGCACGCGCACGCGCGCACACACACACACACACACACACTGAATGCAGGTCATGGAGTATTGTCATTGATCAGCTCACAAGAGCTTATTGACTTATTTGGTGGGTGCATAAAAAACTCTTTCTCTGTATCTCATAGACACAAACGCTCACACACACTGATATCAGCCTAATGTGCCAGTTCGAATGTGTGTGTGGGTAGAATTTATGCATGTTTGTGTATGTGGGTGGGTCAGTCAGCGGACAGAAGCGTCATTTTGTCCAAACTTGTGTGTGTGAAAGACAGAGTAAGAGAGAGAGAGAGAGAGAGAGGGGAAAGAGAACAAAAGCACATCACTCTGCTTTCGTCAGTGTGTGAGTGTGTGTGTGTTATTACCCGATCTATTGTTAATTGTCTGCCTTTACCACAGTAAGCGGGGTTGTTCAATAGAAGTTCTTTATGCCAGCAGCGCTTGGTACAAAACAGACACGGAAGTTTACATCAGACGGACTCTAACACTATATAGTGGTAGATTATAAGGTAGATATACTTCCCAAATACAGCACATGTACACAAACAACATGTACAATATAGAGACTTGTATGATAAAAGCCTGAGTGAGCTGTGCCCCCCCCCCCCCTCTTCCTCTCCTTTATCCTCAATGGACTTCAGCTTGACATTCACACCATAAACCAGTCTTGGCGTCCACGAATAAATGACAAAGTGATAAGATTTATCACCGGCTATAAAGACAGGAAGTGAGCAGAGTTCAGCTGAGGTGATCCTGCAGCGCACTCATGGAGGCAGCATGTATAGCAGGAAGGATTCATACCAAACCTGCTTTCATGTCACGATCAGAGTGACGCCTCTAAATGTTGACCAATGATCTATTTCCTTAAAGAGCCATAAAATTAACACAAATTACTTCATTTCTGTTTCACCATCCTAATAAAAGCATAATACAGCAAAAGTCAAAGGTCAGAGCAGCAGACAGGCTGGGCCCAGAGCACCAGCTAGACTTTCCACGCTGTTCAGGAAATTGTACGCACGTCAATTTACAGAAAATGTCACAAAGTAATTATTATTGATCATTCTAATCGATCCTGTTGTTCAGTAGTGTGCTACGGGTTAAAGCCAGTGGGCCTTATTCTGTCTGTAACAACACTTACCACGGCAGATCCGCCTCCTCCATAAACACAGGACGCCATTTGTCCCCGTTTAATCGACGAAGAAACTCTGCCTGTTTGTGAGGCTGCAGGACAAACAAGTGATCCTCAGCTCGGACGAGTGACAGGAAGAGATGAGATGGAGGGATAGAGAGAGAGAAAGGGAGAGAGAGAGAGGGATGAAAGAAGAGTCAGGTTGTTAGACTAATGGACAGAGACAAAGGAGCGTCTGTCCGGTTTAATCCAGAGATGAGCAGAGGATCTTCATCTCCCTCATCCCTCCATGTTTCCTTCTTTAATCTCATTCTCTTCTGTTTCCTTCTTACCTGTTTCATCCTTTGTTTCTTCTCCTCCGTTCTACCCTTTGATCATCACGGCTCTCTATTGCATCTGTTGCCTTCCTTCCTTAATGTATTTCTCTCTGTTCTCACTTTATACCTCTATCCTTTGCTTCCTTACATCTTCTCCTTTTCCATCCTTTACATCCTCACTTCCACTAATTCTTCCTTTCACCTTCAGTCCTCCTCCTCCTTTACTTTACCCGTCTTCTTTCCTTCCCTGGTTCCTCTCCTTTCTCGCTCACCCTCGCTGCCCCTGTTTCCGCCCCCAAAATTCCATCGGCCCTCCTTAGTTCCTCCTTCCTTCTTTTCGTTCAGTCTTTCTATTATCCCTCTGTTCACTCTTTCATTTCTTTTTGGTCCATTGCTTTCCTTACCTACTCTTCCTTCTACAGTTTGTCTCCTTTCTTATTCATTGATTTCCCTTTAATTAGTTGGGGCATTTCCTTTCTGACTTCCTCCATTCCATTATCCATTCATTTTACCTGTCCTATTCTGTCCCCTCCTTCCTTCTTAACAGAGGAACAGACAGACACACACCCCTCTCTCAGCCCAGTGCACCACAGAGGGTCAGATTACCAATAGTGACATTTTTATTATTTGTACAATAGAGACTTTAGTACATTATTCAAAACACTTCTTATATACTGAAAAATGGTACGTCCCGAAGCCCAAAATTGCTCCAGTATAATCGCTGCACAGCATTTTTTCAATTTTATACATATATTATTTTTTGTAAAAACTGTATCTTAAATAGTATGTACAGATAGCATCTGTAAAATGCATTCTAAACACATGATATATATTATATATACTTCAGCAATTACATTTCTCCGCATTAATACTCAACTTAAAACTGGAAGGATTTCAACTTGCATGTGCAAATAAATAAATAAATAAATAGTTTTGATAAATTGTCACTAAAATCAGTCCAGCTCATAACTCAACGGCGGTTTCTCTCTTCAGAGGTCAAAGTACTTTTGTCACACAACAGAAGAAGCAGCATTCAAGTTGGGTAGGTGTAGGTACTGCAAAAAGCATGAGTACATTCACAATCAATATGAGTCATTTTAAATTGGATTTCATTCACAGCTATGTACAGTGACACTGTCCTCAGCATTTGTTCAGATCCTTATGTAGTTTAAACACATAGAAAATGACTTTTTAGAGTCATATACATATATATAATATATATTTGTATAACACAAATTCACAATTACAGTAGAAATACATTTTATACAGTTTTGGATAGTACATGTGTAGGTCTCCAAGTCATACTGTGCGTACTTCCATCCATAACTTTATTATAAGTGTCCTTATAAAATATCACAATTTTTGAGCAAAGCTAAGGTATATCAATATATTTAGAAAGAATTACCTGAAACATGTAGTAAAAATAATTATATTATCAAACCTTTTTCTCTGTTCTCATCACAATATTCTTTGATATTTCAAACTCTAAATAGGGTTGGGTTGGTACCTGTGGTCAAGCTCACCTAAACTCGCTCAACCACAGGACTAAACTGTGCCATTTTGTGCCCCCTTATTGAATTAACTAAGTTCTAATGCTCATTGGGGGAGGCTGACACAAAATGGCCACAGGATGACACTGTTATGTCAAGTAAAAGCAAAGGACAGTGAAGGATGTTTTGCTCTGGATGAAGGTTACACAGAACAGAACAAAGCTCACTGCTGTAGCGTCTTGGGGACACGTGGTGCACTTACGCACACAGAAAATGGTCGTTTTCGCGCTTTTCCTTATGCCAGGACTTTTTTTTTTTGAGGTGCAATCACCAAGCTTGCATTTTTAAGAGACCACATTGCTTTTAACCCTTTGGCCAGAAAATACCCGTTATCCTTCTCATAGAGACTCGGCTGCTTACACCAGAGTCACAATCTGTTTCTTCCTTCTCTTAAGTGTCAGATAACAACCACCAAACGATCCAAATCCGATTTTAAACATCAAGCAACAATGTGGGCAAAATGCAGTTTCTGTGCGTCCAGATGCATCGTGTAACATTTCCTTAAGTTACTAACACATTGTTGAGTTTTGCCGACGCCTTTGTGGAACAGATCTGATCTTTCCTGATTTGTCTTCAAATGGAAAGTCAGATTCAGTGCAGACTTACCCATGAAGACTAGAGTATCACCCTATGGAACACCTTTCTGATTCTTATAGGGAAAAGTGCTGTTTTCCACAAGGAGGCCAAGGTCAGTTACCAATTAGTTTGTTGCTCAAGAGCACTTTGGCAGGATGGATGCTTACCAAAGCTGGGCCGGCAGTTGCCTGAATCAAAATTAGATGTGTTCTGAATGTGATTACTCATGCTGACTAATGCAGATTGCTGTCTCTGCTTCTTTCCTTACATTAGGAAAAGACTACTAATTTTGCAGAGTGGATTAAAACTATAAATAGAAGTCCCAAAGCTTCAGTCATAACAAATGACTTCAGCTTCAGAGTACTTCCCTTCACACAGAGGCACTAGGCAAGGATGCTCATTGTCTCTTCTGTAACAGAAACCTTAAAAACACAAATGTTAAAGGTGCAAAAATCAATAATAATGAACAAAAAATATCACTTTATGCAGATGAGGTTATTTTATACTTTATAGTGCCAGAAGGGGGGAGGGGAGGGGGGTTTGGGCGATATTGGGGTGATTAAATGAATCTCTTTGAATCAAGTGCTTGTCTCTTGCACGCCACACTGCTGCCCTCACTGTGTGCAGATCAGATCTGGGCCACGAAGAGATGAAGCGCTGGAGTTAAGGGGCTGTGTAAATACACCTCAGCGGAGGCGGTGAGGGTGGTGGTGGGGGTTATGGGGGCTGGGCTGGGCTGGGAGGTTAACATGGCACCAAATGCAGAACATATCGGTCTCACTGCAACTCAGCGGTACAACACAACATCTCAGAGTGATGTTGAGACTAGATTGGTTACGATTGGTTCAGAATGGACAGAGGATGGCTGACAAATACTGAAATCATGCGATGACTTTATCCTCCAAAACTCAAACAGCTACAAAGGGATGTGATGTTGTGACAATACTGGAACATAGAATGTGGGAGTATGGCACAGTTAATGGGAACAACATGTTGTATGTACATGTATACAGCGTGTGTGCTGTAAAGGGTGCACCATAAGTTGTGAAAGGGGGCACTCACGATTAACATCGATTAACAAACTGAGTTTATGTGTGTGTGTGTGTGTGTGTGTGTGTGTGTGTGTGTGCGCGTGTGTATGTGTGTGTATTTTCCTGTGTTGGCAGTGGTGTGTATGTGTAAACATTAGCATGACTTGCTCAATAGATGGCACTGTAGGACAAGTTAGGTTCTGCGGACACACTGGATGGGCAGAACCTCAAAAATATTGCTTTAGCTCTTTCAGCACGGCTGTGCAAGCAAACCGTTTTCCTTAACAGAAGACAAGTAGCAGTGATTTTCTATACAGGGAAAGAAAACTGTGGTTTAATCTATGTGATAAAAAAACTTCCATTTGGAGAAAGTATCCCTGTATGCTCATAGGTGGAGAGATTTAAGAATGGGATTTATCAGCAATAATCATATTAAATCATGAGCTGTCTGTCCAGGCTATATGGAGAGTGCAGCTCTAGATCGCTGCGTCTCTATGTATGTACACAAGGCAGAAAGTCTTAAGAATTCAATTTCTGTACAGTGGAGGCAAGCATACCTGCAGAACAGAACGGAAAGACCAGAACAGGAGATGGCAGAGAAGAGAAGAGGAACACAGAACATGGAGAGTGAACCACAAGCTGCACCAAACAAATGAAGAAAAGTCTAGCATGGGCTGCAAAACCAACAAAATAAAAAAACAGCATGAAGAAAAGGAAAAACACCCCAGAACTCTAAGCAACCAACAAAACTAACCGGTCAGACGAATCAATCAGATGACTGCCCGAGTAACAAACCGACCACAACATCCAAACTGCAGTAGCCCTGTAGGAACTCTATCTCCTCCTGAAGTGTAGAGTCCTCCTGTTAGTCTGTCCACTCGTTGATCAGGTCCCTGACCGCCAACAGACAGACAGGCGGGCAGACAGAGGAGCCGATATGTTTCCTGTGGTACATTTGGCACTAGTATTTGCCTTTGGTCCAGCAATAGGCAAATAAAAGTCACTGTGTTCACCTAAAAAGGTAGAAAGGCGGCTCATTTTTTCAGTTTCACAAGCCTCCAAAAGAGGGCAGGTGGGGTGGCGTGGGATGGCGATGAGCAGAGAAGGAAAGCATTGTTGTGTTTGTTTGTTTGTTTGGATAGAAAACTATTTTAGTGCGTGCTGTTGTCTCTCAGAACCACCAAGTCCACAACCCGCTGGAAACTCTTCAGCAGAGAGACGGCTGTCTCGTGCTCCATGTGTAAAAAACTATGTCCGTTAGCCTGCAAGGCAAACAGGCAGCACAGTCAATAGCATGTGTGAGTGTATGTGTATGCATGCGTGTGTGTGTGTGTGTGTGTGTGTGGTATGTGTGTGTTCAAATGGCTCTGCGAAATATGTGTTAGAAAGTGTGTGAGTAGTGTTATAAGTGTACTTCTATGATTCTGCATGTGTGAACTTTATATGTGTGTGTATGTGTGTGTGTGTGTGAGCATGCAGAAGGGAGGAGGGTCACTGCCATCACTAGCTCTGTAACACATCACTGTAGAGGGGAAGAGAGAGAGAGAGAGGGAGAGGGAGAGAGGGAGAGGAGGAGCTACACAGTCATGCTGCAAGTAGAGAAATAGTAAACAGAACAACAAGCTTTAAGACGTTTCATCCAGCTAAAGTGCACATCTGTGAAGAGAAGAAGAAGGGTGAAGGAGAGGGATGAAGAGAAGAAGAGGGGAGGAAGCTACATCTGTTTATAAAGTACTGACATCTCTCCTTTGACATTGAGGTGCTGCGGCTAATTGTCTATCCTGCAGTAACGTGGGTACATATCTATCAGAGAGATCACACAGACACACACGCTGGAGAGCTGAAGGCTGAGCTGAGTTTAGTTAAGAAATCTGAAGGCTGCTCCCGTTTCAGCAGCGTGTCCTGTCTGTTTCACTATTTAGCAGCATTAAGCTCATTTGTTCAGTGTGAGTATTAATAACAGGCTGCCTTGCGTCCTTTCCTGCATGGCTCCAACATCTAACCTATGATAGGGAGTGATTGATAAGATCTAGTCAAACTGAGTGTATAAACTGAAAAGGCTGTTCACATCTGACTGATCTGATCTTGGCTGTCACAGGCTAATGATGAAGAGAGGGAGAGTCAACAAATACACACACAGAGGCAGAAAATACTGGCAGGAAAATACTGAAGTCTGATACCAAGTAAAGATAACGCCAGGAGAGACTTGAGATAAGATTACTGCTATGAGAGTGAGTGAATATGTCTTGCACCTGGACAACCTTTATGAAAAACTGTACTACAGTGTCCACAACTTCATCTTTTTTGTCCTGCCGAGTGTCCCGCCTCCTTGTGTAAAGAGGAAGAGGAGTGTCAGGAGGGGACAGAGGGCAGCGTGCGGCTCTTTCTGGCCAAAAAGCTCTGTAAGGATGAGTGAGAGGGTGTTACCTGCAGTATCTTGTCTCCAGGCTGCAGGACGGAGGCGGCGGGCCCGTCATGCTGTACCCTAGTAACAAAGATACCCTATAAGTCAAAATGATACACCGTTAGGACAACACAGGGACACGATGGTTTAGAATCTTTGCCTTTCTCACTCTTAGTCTCAGAATACCCCAAAACACTTTAAAAAATTGTTTTTACTCTTCAATCTGAATTTGGAGAGGCATGCAAATTTACTGTTTAAGCATTTGCAATGTTTGGACTAGGATTCATTAAATTTCTTTTTCAAAAAACCCCATTTACTCCTCCCAGTAAGACACAGAATAAACAAAATGGTCCACCAGCTAACTTTATAGGTAAGGATTGGGTGGGGATAGGAGGTAAAGTTAGAAAGATAGAAATATAGATATAGATAAAGTGCCAGAAGAACCAGGGTGGATGGGTACTGACCAGGGGAACAAAGTGGGCAGCAGGAGGACAGAAGCTAATCCAAAAACCCACAGTTTCCTTTAAAAACCCAAGGCAGAGATTGTAAAAACACCAACATCTTTTCACCGAGAGCTGAAAGATGTTTTGAACACAGAGAGTGTAGGACAATGCAGCTGTGCGGACGCCACGCGGTTCAACAGTTCAACAGGTGGTGGACGTGTTGAACACACAGGAGTGAGCTGAACAGAGACATGTGCCACTTAAATAGATAAAGGCACAATGTGGACGTGATACTGCAGTGACTTCTTCATGTAGTACTGCAGTATACAAGTAAAAGCAAAGACAAACACATATATAGCGCATGTTAAAGTGGTTACAGCAGGTTCTTTAGTGACTATAGTTATACAGTGAGCCTCATAAATGTAAACTGCCAAACTGTGAAGCTATTTACACAATAGTGTCGTTCATGTCAGTTTACGGCAACCTGCCATGAATGTAATGTTCCTTTCTGCTTAAAGCTGCATTGCACCTGGAGTGATGAGTGCTTAAATACCTGATGTCAGAATACAAACAGTATGGAGCTCACTGTAAATTATAGATGCGTTTGTTAGCAGCTGTAAATTGTGTTAGTCACAACAATCCAACATTTACAGACTGTAAAGCAGTTGCACACAAAGCTGCAGTGCCCTGCAAAAACCTTCAATCTCCAGAATTTACTTTTTTTTCTTTGCATTCATACTTTTCTTAACTTAATTGTAGCATTGGTAACTTTTTTTGACCACACGTTTACGTTATAGAGTAAAAAAGGAAATATTGAGGAAATTGGGTTTTTGCAACTCAGTGACAACATACAGTAAATATTTTAGAAAGAGAAGAAGAGCACATTTGCTCTGGACAACAGAAGCTCAATATGTGAACACACAGCTTCTCGTCTGACCGAGAACAAAACTTCACTGAGAGAGACGCATCATCTTACATCAGTAGGAGCACAACATCAGATTTTCAACATTTCTTGACCCCCATGTGGCCAAAAGAAAGTGTACATTCTGTTCCTTAAAATGCCTCAGAGGGCAAAAGCCTCCAGTTCAGGTAGTGGCCTGAATCCAAATCAGCCAGAAGAACTCAAACTGATAAAATCACTTAATTTTCTATTTTAGGAACATAATAGCAGCTTCTGTTGATTCTTAGAAATAATTTGAAGACATTATGAACTGATTGTATTTAGGCTCAGCTTATATTCAGAGGCACAGCAGGTTTGGAGGTGCAGCAGCTCTGACTTCATCAAAAACACTCCAGTGTTGCTCGGGCATCAAATCATCATCACAGCCTTTCCTTTATGATCTCCTGTGAGTCATTCTAAGACCTGACCTGGAATTATGACCTGTGTTACACTTTCTTAATACATTTTTTTAAACAAAGACATAAATGGGATTCCGATTTCAAAACATCAACGTTTTCATTTTTCTGGGTCTGTTTCCTTTTACAATTAACAAGCTGACCACTAGGGGGAGACTCAGTCCTGTGGATCGATTGTGGCGGTTGCTGGCTCCAGGATCACAACCATAGATGTATTATTTATTGGTGGAGCTGTTTTCAGACACATTGATTTTAACTACTCACACTACAGCTCAATGTAATTCATCCTGATGACTGTTAAATGCATCAAGAAACCACTTTATATGTAATGTTAATCTGCAATGTAAGATTATGTAAAGAAAACCACAGATAACTCAATTTAACAGCTATTTCCGTGTATCCTAACTGATTCTCCTCCTCTGCATCAGCTTCATGTGCTGCCTGTGTGTATATCAATAAGCTACTGGTAGAAGCTGTACAGAGTTAAATGGGGACAGGAATCAACAGGAATGTTTAAAGGACTCTTCATACAGGCCTCCTATTTCTGACCAGGTAGTCTAGTCTGTTAGTCAGCATACAGGGCATCCTGTCATAGGTTCCATTCCTACATCAAAGTGGTGAACATCTAAAATCACCCACAGTGTCCTAGAACTAAGCACGCTTCCTAAAATAAATGTCAGCGCTCTGTGAGCAGCCTTGAGCCGGAGCAGCTCCTTTAGAGCGGCTACAGCACCATGTTTCTAGGACAGAGCACCATGTGGAGGAGGCCTGGGGGAACGGCGCCCCCAACAGGCATCACCATACAGCCACACGGACAGAATCAGCTGAAAAGTACAAGTACACAATTTTCCAAGAGAGGAAAGAAGTAATGTAATTTGTAATGTAATCACAAAAGTTGTATTTGTATGCATTCTATATAATACACCATTCATGACGTGTTCAACTCATAGCACATCGGACAATACAGACTCCAAGTTAACCAAGTCAACTGCTGCCCCACAGAGAGACGGACAGATAGACAAAAGACTGCGGTAACGAGCAGCAGTTGCCATGGCAACTCTGAGGTAAAGCCGGGGAAGCTGTGATTGGCCGGCAAGCTGGGGTCAGGTCGTACCATGTCGGAGGGTTTGAAGGGGTTCCCCTGGCCGCTGATGCCACCAGAGATACTGAAACCAAGACCAGGGTTCTTCTCTATTCTTACACACATCTAGAGAGAGGAAAGAGAGGAGAGAGACAAAGATGGATAGAGAGAGAGAGAGAGAGAGAGACAGTGAGAGACGAAGGGAGAGAGAAAGAGAGAGAGAGGAGAGAGAGTGAGAGAGGAGGGCGGAAAGTGTGACAGGGAGGGAGAGAGAGAGAGAGAGAGGGGAGGAAGAAGGTGAAAGTCAACTAAAAACTACACAACCCAACAATCTCTTTGCCTATGACAGCATACTCCTCAGCGACTTATGATATTTGTCCAACAGCACAAAGACATAAGTTATGTAAAAGCTTATATAAAGCTTGGCGTGTCTAATGGATTCCAGAACATCACATTGCAGTTCATGCAATCTACAAACTATTGTGAGAAAGAACCAGGGAAGTTACTGTGTGACTCTTTTTGAGCCTGGACATGTTTTGTAGCAGAGCCAGAGCTTCAACAAATCTAAGGCCAGGTTCCTGTGTCACACTAACCTAAATTTGGAAACAAATTTAGCTTGTCAAACCATTCACCTTTACTCATATTGGTACTGAACAGACCTACATCCACACAACTAATAGCTTCTCTAACATAGTTACTGTATATTTAGACATCAGGACAGCACTTTTCCAAGATCATACAAAATGTGTTTGCTACATTTGTGATGCAAACGCTGCGGGGAAGAGAGAGGGGAAGAGAGAGAGAGGGAGAGAGACAGGCACACACACCTGTTCCTGATAACCATCTGTACTCTTCTGTCCTTTAGTCTGCAGGAGGCAGCGTGCACTCTGGGGTCGCGGGTTGGTGTGTGTGGTCATTACAACCTGGTTGCTGTGGACCATGCCGTGGTTGCCATGGTACTGGGGGTTGGTGGACGGGAGGGAGGATTGATGGGGGGTGTGCGGGTTGTACTGGGACTGGTTCCCAGACGGGGACATGACCATGGACATCCCGGCGCTGGAATAACCCTGGCTAGCAGCTGACATGGCTAGATCGAAAAAAAAACACGGGACACTTCTTATACTAAAAAGCAGAAAAACGGTGACGTATAGACTCAACTAAATGTTTCAGCCAGAATATGTAACTCCACATTACATTATTTCAACTCCTAATACATCTCTACAGGCTCCAGCTCAACCACGGATGAACCAGCTTTACCTTGAGGCATGGTGCTTTGGTATTGCCCCGACCCCCCAGAAGGTATAACTGACATGGCCATGCCTTGCTGGTACTGGCCCCCCTTGCTGATCATCCCGCTCTCGTAGCCCTGTTGAGCAACCACGCGATGAGGGGTAGTGGATGAGGAGGACGAAGAGGAGGTGACGATCATGGTGTTGTGTGAAGGATTGTGGTGTGAAGGATTGTGGTGTGAAGGATTGTGGTGGGAGGGGTTGTGGTGGGAGGGGTTGTGGTGGGAGGGATTGTGGTGGGAAGGATTGTGGGAGTGGCCGCTCTGTGGAAAGAGAAGCGGCATTGTTATACACACATACACACCAGAGAGAATAGCGGAAAATGCATTTATTGGAAATGAACATATACTGTAGAAATGCTTGTATGTTATGTCATTGGCATGGCTTTAGTAGCTTTAGCCAAAACTAGCAGGATCTCACCTTCTTGATGATGTTGTCAGGCGGGACATCCCTCCTGCCAAGTGAGTATGGAACCCACTGACTGCCCCCTGACAGCCCCTCCTGGTCATTGTCCAGCATGGCAGCCTGCTGAGAGGGCGTCTATGAGACAGAGACAGAGACAGAGCAACTGTTACAAAAAGGATCATTCAACCCTTTTGTTGTTAAGACATTCCACCTTTTATCACCGTCTCTGCCGTTTCAGATGTTCAGATGAAGTATGAAGACATTTGTAAGGTCTCATTTGCAAGTGTTCCCAGGCTTTTTTGTGCAGCAGTCACAGACAAATACATGAATAACTAAATAAAACGTTGATACTTACGAGTAGAAAATCAGCCAAAGCATCGGTACACCTTGCTACAGTGAGGCAGCAATACAGTAATTTTTGAATTTTTACTGATTTTATGATTAAAGAGCCGGGATAATTCATAGAAATACGTGGTAACCACACAACGCTATGCTACATGTGTGAAACAAAGTGTGTGTGTGAGAGAGAGACACAAAACAGAGAGGTTGGACGAGACAAGAATACTTGAGAGAGCAGGTCAGAACTTTCACTTTAAATAAACTGATTAATCAACTGAATGGGACCGAATACAGTTGAAAATATCACCCAGATTTCATACCTTTATAATTTATAGTCATTCTAAAAACCAGCCTTAGTTTTTGCGTGTGATTTATGATTAGTTTACCTGACATTAGGTTAGACTTTATTATTCCCACATGGGAAAATGCAACTGAGGAAATATTTTCAGTTTTTATGTGGCTTTCAAACACGTCGAGAAAGAATTTTGGGATATTAAAAGTAAAACTAAGGCATGTGAGGCGAGTTCACTAACACATCTAGCCTGAGATGGTGGATGAGGCAGTTATAATAACCTCACTTATGATAGGAATAATAGCACACTGTTTAATAATAGTGCACGGTAGCTGCAGAAGGCTGAAGAGGCACAGGCAGCTATTCTCTATAATTACCCATGTGTGCAGTGATAACAGTTGTACCAGGGGTTCATCGTTCTCAGTGGGATACTCACAGCGTTAGCAGATGGAGGAGGAGGTAGTGGCAGCCAGCGGCCAGCAGGGGGCTCATGCTTAGTGTTATTGTATAGGTTAAAGTTCAAAGTGCTGCTGCGCCCCTGGCCGTGACCCCCGCCCTGACAGAGCATGCCCAGCGTGAGCGTGTTGTGCTTTAGGACACCACTCTGATTGGAGAAGACAATATCACATGACATGGGTGAATGCAGGGGGAGGGGGCGGAGCCCGCACAGCGGGCTTCAGCGTGGTGACAACACACAAACAAACAAACAGCAATAACACCAATAAAACAAAAAACAACAACAACAGTGCAGAGTTGCTGAAAGCACAGAGAAATGTTAGCTTGTGATCGATCAATACACACAGAGAACATTGTGTCATACAAGAGACAAGTGGGGGATAAATTCATGTCAACAGTAGTTTGTATAGTTGCTTCCATTTTACTAAGGTAGTAAGATATAGTAATATTTATATAAACAATAAGCCAAATGTGTCAAACCTGATTGTCAGTGTCCTGTTTTGGTATTTTTGTTTAGACAACGTTGCACCATGTGGCATGTGATATATGAAGAGATCCTAAACAGGGCAATTCAATGTAAAACTGACAGTGTGTGCTTTTCCTATCATAATGAACAACTTCATCACAAATTGTGAATAGAAGCGGCAGCATCTAGGTGCCATAATTTGTTTTTATAAGGAAAAGCTTGTCAGATTGTCACCCAGCTACATGAAAACCTGTGTGTATCTTCGGTCTTTTTCCTGTAATGATCTTTTACCAGGGGTGAAAGTACCTTATCCTCCTAAACAAGGGATTGCCTTGACATTTTGACATCTTGAAAAGTAAAAAAATGTACTATCAAAATGTCAAAATAAACTGGGTTGACTGTAATTGCTAAATGTAAAATCCTGAAATAACAACACATTACTAATTTCTACTTGATTCACTCAGGTTTTTAAGGCTCAACATAGGGACATGTTATGCATCACAATGCAGATATGTTTGCATTGTATTGCTGGAATCGCGATTTCTTCAACACATATCCACAGTAGTGACTGTGCAGTAGGTCAGGCTGACAGAGCGACAGTGTGAGGGGGAAACATGCAGCCAGACACACATCTGGTCAACCGTACAACACGGACTCACACAGGTACAGACAGAGAGAGAATGCTGTATGTGTGTGTGTGTGTGAGAGAGCATCTTCCCGCTTCAGTGTGACTGTGTGTGGAGCACTGACATACCCTGTCCAATCGCTTGGCCTCTATGTGCCTGAGCAGCTGTTGCCTCCAGTCAGCAGGCATCTTGGAGGTGATGTCCTCAGGTTTCAGTGGTACGGCCGGTCTTATTTTGATGGTGTCATCACTTGGTTTCTCAGGGCAGGTGGCAAGAGTATAGTCAGGAGGAACCTTCTCCAGCAGGGCGGCCATGGTGGGACGAGCTGACACGGGACGCGCCTGAAGACAAAGAGTTGCATAACGAAATATGAGCTGGACCTGAAATGTTTTGTGCTTGTCATAATAACAACTTTGTTTTTTCACATAAACGCTGTTGCCTCCTGATGTAAAGAGGATGATACTTCTCCACTGGGAGGTGTTTAAGAGGCATCCTGATGCCCAAAACATTTCTATGTAAAGGAGCAGAGGTTCTTCTCTTAGTTCCTTCCTAATCTCCAACCTCCACTGCTTCCCAAAGCAGAAGTGCTGACTGACTCTACGCAGTCCAAGTCATTACAGTCCAACACCAGACCTGCGTTAGATAAATGCAATTTTGCAAATATTACTGCCTGAAGTGCATTTGTCTCGGCTCTGCTCCTTCGTTAAAGGATCCAGTGGAAACCGTTTGTGTGTTGGATCATGTCGCTCTGACTGGGAGGAAACCTTGGGGCAGACCCAGAACGAGATAATGGAATTATTTATGGCGCTGGGAACACCTGGATTTGGAGGATGTGGGGGCAGCAAAGGACACAAAGATACTGAGCTTAGTCAGCTCCTGCCAGGGTTTGTTAAAATTAGAAGTAGATATATTATTTTCTTAATCCATCATGATGAAGACGACACATAAATATGTGAACCCAAATGACCTTACCAAATCTCAGATATATCAAATCAAACGCTGACTGTCACTGATACATACATACATATACATACATACGTACATACGTACATACATAATAGACGTTGGACGTTTTTCCAGCTGTTCTGACAGTGGACCTGCACGGCTGCAAACATTTCATTCATACTTGAGTTGACAAAAGTGAACGAACACATTTTATTGTAAAGTAGCACTTGGATAGCTTACATCAGCTGACAGAGAGTCTACCTGAGATGCTCCATAGGTCTCACTACTGTAGCTCCTGGCAGACAGGGGGCGCCGCTGAGTCAGGCTCTTGGTTGGGTAACCAATCATTGGCTTCTTCTGTTCCTGGTAGGTGGGGTAGTCATCATCATAGCGACCGTTTCGCTTGCTGTGCATCAACTGGCTCTGGCTGTCTGCCATGTTGGTTAGAGCAGAAGAGTGGTCCATGGGAGAGGAGTAGGCAAGAGGGCGACCGTAGAGAGGAGGGTCCATCTGAGGAATGGGAAGGAATGGAAAGGAAAGGGAAGGAATGGAAAGAACAGGTCAAGCATCAGGCCAAGCAACAGGCCATAGAATTTACAACAAAGTGTAACAACCTTAACCCTAGATCAATTATTTTCTCATTCTCATGAATACTAATGAACTATTAATCCGTAAGCATAAAGGAATTGTCAATGGTTCCTTATTGTGGACAGAGTAATATAACACAATGATTATTACACAAGACCCTGTCTGGGTTAATCCCACAATAATCACCCGCAAACAATACATCATTGTGCTTATTATAAGGGCACTTACCAAAGAAATAACGTCACACGGTACATTAATTTTACATTAATAATTACAAGCTTCTGATGAGAAAAGCCGTCCCGTTGGTCTTACTGTGTGCTAGCTTAGCAACCGTGCTGCTATGTCAACAATGGCAGCAGAGTCAAGCTTACAAGCTATTTAGAGTTTAAGTTAAATCGCACATTTACATTTAATTAGTAAATACAACTCAGGATGCAGCGGTTAACTTCTTGTCGTATTTCAGTTAAACCTGTCATGTCTTTACAGTTTTAAGAAGACACTGCTAGTTTGAAGTGGTGATGCTAGTTAGCTAGCTAGGAATAGTCATTATGAAGAAAATAATTGGGACAATTGTGGCCATGATACAGGCTCAAATTACAGTGGTGAAAGTATAAAATTATATAAAGGTACTTTTTTAGTTTTCATCTCACTGCTCAGTAAAGTTTGGGAAATGTAAATCAAATCTGAAAGATGTCAGTATTCATTGCCTCTTACAGGCAGCTTCACCTGAAAACACATCAGCATGTTAGTTGTTTCTGTCAGCTAATGTTGGTTATAATTTATGCTGTCTAAAAATGAAAACAAAAAAATGCATTTAGACATCGTCTTATTCACAAACTCACAGCTATGAAACGCTGACAGGCAGCTTATACGTGGGAGCAGCGTCTGTGACATTTCTGGGAGGTTGTGTGGGATAATTTAACTCACAGCTCCGCTCCGTCTATTTATTGGACAAATCCATCGCTGTCAGACACACATACATATTTCTGCCCACAGAAAATCATCCTACCTGCTGTCTGTACTGAGCTTCTTGCAGTGCCTCCTGCTGGGCTTCATGGACTCTGCGGAACAAGGCGAGCTCTGTGGAGCTCACCAGTGAATCTGCTCTTCTCAAAAACCCTGGCCTGGACCGCTGTGAGGGGATTGGATGCTGCAGCTGAGCGGACAAGCCGTCCTGGGTGATCGGCAACTGGGGGAAGGAGAACATCTCCAGTGGTGGATACGCACGGTAACGAGGGCTCACTAGCTCCTTTGGTAAAGTCTTCCCTGGCTGGTTGATGTACTCCAGGGCCTTCGCCGAGTGGTTCATGTAATCAGGTGTGTTGGGGAAGGGGGGAGGGGCCCGGCGGTCCATGGTCACCTGATTGGTTAGAAATGGGAAACGATAATTCCAATTTCATGACATCATCACACACATCCACATATTTTTTGTGGTTACACTGCATGACAAACCTACAATCTCCTCAGGAAAATCATGCTTGTTATGATTTGTCGCCTGTGGACAAGTTGTGATATCAATTTTGAATTTGAGCCCTACGTTCATCCTTCTCGTATCACTAAATTGAGAGAGAGTGGTGCTGCTAACCTGGGGGTTGTAGTTCTGGTCAAAGTGGTAGGCCTTGTGTGGGATGGCAGGTTTTTGGTTGTGTCCCAGCTGGTTCTGGTTGCTGGTATGATGTCCTGGGAAGCCCATTTCATCGTCTAACATGGGGGCAGACTGGGATCGAGCCATGTTGGTCTGCTCCATAGAGCAGGACATCTCTGGTCGGTCTAAACTTGTCTGCTGTTCAATGGATGAACTGTAGGTATCCATGGGAATGCTGTAAGGAAAAGCGACAGTGAGACTAATGAGCTTACAATCACCTGACCTACCTGATATAAGATAAGATAAGATAAGCAATTCACACAATGTTTAGAGGGGACGCAGGGGTACATGTGATACTGTATTGATGTTCTGTTTAAAAAGGTAATACTAAACTTACCTGTACACCTTGTAGGAGCCTATGTCAATCTCATCAATGCTCTGCGACTTTTTAAACCTTGACCTCGTCTCCTTCATCATTGGGGACAGGCGGTCCGAGCTTTTACTCATCATGATGGTCACCTTGTTGCCACCAGAGACACTGAGCTGCTCCTTCCTGTTCTCACCTTGATTGTCATGGTAGGTCCAGCTGCCGGGCAACTGCCCTGCACCTTGTTCAAGCCTAGGAGCAAAAAGCAAGGAAGGGTCATGATATAAGAAACTACAACAAGATCATAGTATGTTAAAGAAATCCAATTCTGGGTGACAGCATAATACACTGAAGGATACAAATAGTGCTGTGGCTTTTCTTCTTATTGTACGTCTCAGCAATCATTTAAATAACCAATCATTTATCCATTCTGGTACCTTGTATCAATGTCCTTGCGGTCAGGGTTGGGGCTAGACGAGGGCGTCAGGTCCAGCTTAGAGGGAAACGCGGTTCTGTCCTCCAGTGGGCTGGGGGTTCGAGTCCAGTTCTGCCAGGGGTTCTGTGATGCTTGAGAGCCCTGTGGGTCATTGTCTGGGGTGGACCGTTGGTTACCATGGAAGGGAAGCGTCTGGGTGTCCAGCTCCAAAGGGACTCCTACGATTCGCTCTTGCCTGAGGAGGGGGCGACGCCCGTGTGCTGACTGGCTGCGGGGTTTGGAGCCCAATGGGGGGTTTCCCTGGCTCGTGGTGGACACCGGGGGGTTCATAGGGGACTCCTCAGCATCAAAACCTGTGTTGTCATAGTGAGGGGCGTCGGTCCAATCAAAAGGCTCACTCAGTGGCCGTCGATCACCACGCTGTTGCAGCGTTCCTGAAGGTGGGGTTTCTCTCTGAGACAGCAGGGGCTTGGAATCAATGGGCTTGGGGAATGACTGGGCAAGTCTACACAGAAACAAAACATTAAACAGAAATTATGCTGTGCAAAATAAACAGAATAATGCTGAAATACCATGGAAATGATTATGCAGATTCAATAATCACCATGATATGTCCCAGAGCCTAGAACAGAAATGATTAAAGCCTTAAACCTCCCATGCAGCTTAGTGGTTGCAAATACACAATAGACTGTGATTTGCACAATGTCTGAATCACCCCAGAGAAAATCATATAACAACCTTAATGTCAACAAATACCAAAGTGAGCTTTCCTCTCTCAGGGGCTCAGAACATAGAGGATGAGACGGAGGACAGAGAGGGACAATGAGATGAGTTTTAAACATAATTAGAGCCACAGCATGAAAGTGATAGAGCAAAGAAAACCACTGGATTCCTGTGTGAAGTGTGAGTCTTTAGATCGGTTATGTGGGATCATAATGGCATTGAAGAGGAGGAAAAGGAAACAGAGGGAGAGAGAGGGAGAGCATTCTGCAGCATTCTAATGAGTTTGCCTGACCTTGACTTGAGCAGAAATGAGGAACACACAAACACAGAGGGAAGGAGGAGAGTACATATGGATGATGGAGAGAGGAGATGGAAGGGGATAAAATGAAAGAGGAGAGGGATGATGGATTTCTGGAAAGAGGAATTTAAGTGAAAGCCACAGATGAAACTGAAAATGAAGTAGGCGTGTGTGTGTGTGTGTTAGGTGTGCTGATTATGTGTATACCTGTTGGTCCAGTGAGTCTGAGGAGCCTGATCCTTGCTGGGAGTTGGCAGGGCCGGATTGTGTGGGTGCGCGTGAGACATTGGGTGTGAATGTGCGTTGGCAGGGGGGTTGGAGG
This sequence comes from Genypterus blacodes, assembly GCF_046128005.1. NCBI lineage: Eukaryota > Metazoa > Chordata > Actinopteri > Ophidiiformes > Ophidiidae > Genypterus > Genypterus blacodes. Next base: position 3,108,453 of record NW_027466874.1, read on the forward strand.
AGCCGGATGAGCCCTGCGAGGGAGAGTAATCCGAATATGTAGCAGAGGAGCCACTGTGGTTCAGACAGTGGAGCTTATCCACCTCCTCATCTGTGGACTCTGAAGATCCAGCGGGACACAGAGAAATAGAGGGGTCACTTGAAATGTCACATCATCTGCAGTTATCTTCTACTTGCACTTAGATCGCCTTTATCTCACACAGTCTCAAGAGTAGCACTTCTGTCGAGCTCTCGACTTGAAACAAGATGGCAGTCACAGTTAAAGCAACAGTCGCAGAGAGAATGCGATCCAGACCCACAACCCCCACAGGTCCCCCGAAATGGGAACATGAGACAGTTCAGGTGCTCCAAATCAGAATCCGCCAGTAGGCGGCGCTGATGTGCTGTTCTTCACTGAGAAAGCTTCCCTGGCTATAACTTTCACACAAGTGTTTCTTTTTTTGGGCTGTTATCATTGTGCACATTATTATTTATTGTTTCATACTTCAGTAGCCAAGTTTTGTCCTGCAATAATGAGATATGTTCTCATTGTGGCTGGTGCTTGGACTGTATATCATAGCTGAAAATGCACTTTCTTGGTCTGCTAACCTGTTTTTAATCCCAGATACCAGAAGTGCTCGAATAATATTCAGTCCACTGCACTAAGGCAAAGACATGGCCTGGATATGAGAAATGGGTTTTTAATCTTTATTTAACCAGCCAGGTCCCATTGAAACCACAAACAGTTTTATTTTCGTATTTTCGCAATGGTGACCTGGAAACAAAACAGCATCAAAACCAAACAGTCATCTCTCTCAAAGGCAAAAAGCAAAGGAATGAAGCTGTAGACCAGCAGCCTCATGGATACAGAGCAAATCGAGCTGCTTGTTAAATTTGCCATACACAGATCCTCCATTAAGCATTCACACCCACCAAGGCGGACCAGCACTTTGATCTTTAATCACGTTACCATAGATTAACATGAGGGAGCTTGGCCTGATTCAGTCCCAATGGGAGCTTTAAATTTGATAGAAGTACACTTTGTCACAGAGAAGAGATGATTAAATATTGTGTTGAGTAGTTGGGATTAGGGTCTAAACCACTTAGCACAAAGAGATTGTTTGATAGGGCAGTAAAATTAGCTCTGGGACCGTTAATTAAGTCTCTTTGCTATAAGTTTATTTTGCAAGAAACTTAAACTATTGCTCAGGTTGGTTGTGGTCCTCTTCCTTCCTCTGTGACGTGCTGAAATTAATCTACTTGCCACCATGACTAATTAATGGACACTATTAACAACAGGCCCCAAGCGCTTTACAACAGAGCACATTCATTTACTGGATGTACGCGTGCAGCTGTGTGTGTGTGCGACATGTGTGTGTAAGAGCTTATGCGCAGGGGTTTGGACCACATGCACCCAATGAGCTAAATCATCAGGTTTGGAAGGTGCTGAGAGATGGAATATGTGCAGTGTGCTGTGGGTCACAAGGTTTGAGAACCACAGCCTCACTGCGTCTGTTCTGTGTTGCTGTGCAGTGCGCAGGTGGAGTACCTTTCTTCTCCTTGCCCAGCAGCACCACCTTGGGTTTGTACATGGGAGGCTCCACCAGGGTTGGCCTCATGTCGGAGATGCGGATGTCGTTGGGGGAGCCGCCCATCGAGTCCTGCAGAAAGACAGAAAAACTTGTTCGGTCTCCGGTTTCAGATTGAGAGCAGCGTTTCCAAGCAAACCAGGTCTAAGAAAACAAGGCCAGAAGGATCTTACGATTACATCACGGCTGGAAATCTGGGCCATAATCAATGTTAACAAAAGGTTTTAGTGCCGCTCCTTCTCCTCCTCCTCCTTTTGTGTTGTTAGCAGGTCTTTCCCTCACACTCACACACACACACACACACACACACACACACACAAACACACACACACACACACTTCTCAGCCTTGTTTCTTTATGCTTTGTGAATTCCTAAGGAGAACAGTCCACACTTGGCCTTTGATTGGCTTCCCACTTGAAAGGGAATCCACTCCTTTAATCCACTCCATCCACTCTCTCTCTTAGCCTCTTTGTTGCACCTTTGCCGTCTTTGGTCTGTTCTCAACCTGGCATCACATCTGAAGCGCTGAGGTAACTCCATCAATTGCTACATCAACTGCTTGTGTGAAGTGTGTGTGACAGATCGAACTAATGAAAGCATGTAAACAACAGCAGCATGTGAGAGTGTGTCTGACAGTAGGAGGGGACAAGCCAAAAGAAGATTAAGAGGGTTTCGTACTACAGGTTGAAACTAATGTCCATGTTCACGATCACCACCCGTGAAATTAAGATTAACGCCGCAGAGCTCAGTGTGAGGAGGAGCTAAATGTGACTGTAAACAGCTGCTCAGAGGTCAAGTCAGCGCAGCACGTCAGGCTGTTTAGCGATCGACCTTCGATTTGCCGGCTGACATGACAGCCACTGCCCGACGTTTCCTCCGCTAACTTAATCAGGGACTCGAACAAATTACGAAGAGACAATCTTGGCTGCTTAATGTGTTCCCATGTCAATGTCACTGCCATTTACAGCTTAGTGAAGGACGCATCACACACACACACACACACACATAGTGGAGAGTGAACAGGAGGGGAAATGTAGTTGAAATCTAAAGCAGGTCATAACATTTTTGAGACCTTACTTTTATAGCCCAGAGTCTAGACCTTCAGGATTCGGGGCTGTGATTGGATCATAGTGTCAGTGTGTGAACATAATGCTTAAGCAGCCTAAGAGGAAAGCTGGGAACAGACTCTTTTAATGGCCATCAGATGCTGTTAGCGTTAACACTGTCAGACATGCAAACCACAATTTGTCGATTTTGTGTGTGTGTGTGTGTGAGAGCGTGTTCAAGTTTATAAAGGACTGCACATAGGTCCACATGACAGACTTGTTGACCTCATAGTGAAGGACATTTGTAGTCATAAGCCTTTTTGGGTGAAAGCATAGCAGCTGTCAGGGTTGGCCCTCGAGTTTCAGGGGCTACCACAGGCTAGGTTGTCTTATAACATTTTATTTTGAGAGGACTTTATCAGATATTTCCTAGTTTCTGAATTATTGTGTCAAAACTGTTTACGTCCTGCTTCAGTTCATGTTGTTCAGGTGAGCCTAAATAAAGGATTCATATGTGTGTGTCCATCGTCAGTCACCTCAGAGCTCTCTGTCAGGTCCTCTTTGTCCTTCCTCTTGGGTATGTCAATGCCAGAGTTATGAATCGGTCCCTGATCCATTAGCTGGGTCTGAGAGAAGTCCTGCATCTCTCTGTCCGTCACCTGCAAACACACACACACGTACTTTGAGTCATGTATTGAAGCAGAACAGCTGCTTTTTCAAAGACATCACAGCCTTCATACATGAATCCTATTTGAGCAAACCGTGATGTATTTCTGAGCTTGTATGCTTTGTTGCTGCTTGTGTGTGTCATGTCTGATGGTTCTGAATGTATTTGCAATTCTTTGTGTGTGTGCGTCTAACCTCTTTTGGAGGCAGGGGCCAGGGGGGTTCATATGGTTCCTTGCTGAGATGCGTGTGTTCCATGTTGGTCCCTGCCGAGGTGGCGGTTCCCGTGCTCAGCTGGTGCTGGTGCTGATGCTGGTGCTGATGCTGGTGCTGGTGCTGGTGCACATGGCCGGCGTGCACACTCTTACCCACGAGGCTTTGCACTGACTTGACCATGTTCTTAAGGTCCTCCGGGTACGGAGTCGGGTAGCGCTTGAGGTTAATTTCAACCTACGTGCAAATATGCAAAGGGAAACTGTTGCTTTTACCTTTGACCTTTGCTTTGCATTTGGACTGAGCCCACATTTGTTTAAAGAGAGAGAGAGAGAGAGAGTGAGAGAGACAAAGAGAGCTGACCTTGACTTTCCCAGAGTTGTCTTCCTCTTCCTTTTTGTCCTCAAAGTCAAAGGCCACAGTCATCCTCTGCTGTCTCTGCTCCTCCCACAGTGTAGGATTAAAGCTGTCACTATCTGACTGGTAATCTGTAAACACACACACACACACACACATTCACACACAATTTATAGTGCATCATTGCGGAATTGGAGATGGTCAGATGTACTCATATCAACAAACATGCACACACACAAGTACCAGCACACACTCTGTTTACCAAATCATACGTTATGCTCACAAATATCAAAAGTGTATTTACACCAAAGGTATTCGTGTATGCAGTTGACATGTTGTGACACACACACACACACACACACACACACACACACACACACACACACACACACACACACACACACACACACACACACACACACACACACACACACACGTACCCTCATCATGTCGTGGTTGCTGAGGAAACATGTAGTTGGTCAGAACCTTCTGTTTGGTTTCTGGGTGGGCTTCTGTCTGCAGTGGGATCAGAGCCTTGGACTGCAAACACACACACATACACATGCATATTTGTAACTTTTGACCAACTAAATTGATTGAGAAATCCAATGCCTAACTGATGCTAAATTAAAAAATAATGTTGTTATTGATAAGGCTATCACTCTGCGTCTCAGTGAGTGTGTGTGGGAAAGTAAAGATACCTGATTGTCAGAAAGCCAGAGAGCTGCCAGGTCCTTCAGTTTGGTGAAGGTGAACGGTAGATTCTTTAACCTGAGAGAGCGAGAGAGCGAGAGAGAGAGCGAGCGAGAGAGAGAGAGAGGGAGAGCGAGCAGGGGGGAGTGAGAGAGGGAAGGGGGGGACGAACAGAATAAAGATGTTTCTTCTGCCCACACACTGTACAGCCTGCGGAGCATGTAACCATGGCAACACTCTCACTCGATCCCTTGGTTACTGAAGGCCTTGAGTGCAGCTCCAGAACACAAATTGTCATTGACAAAGTGTCGTCTGCCATTATGTGTTTATGTATGTGTGTGTGTGTGTGTGTGTGTGTATGGATGTGCACCTATTGTCACATATGACTCATATCTTGAGAAGGAAGCATGAAGCATGAGTATGTGTGTGTATGTGTGTGTGTACCTGTTGTCACTGAGGTTAAGGACTCGTAGTTTGGTCATCTGTCCAATCTCGTCAGGAAGGAACTCCAGCTTGTTGGATCGCAGCGACATGACCGTCACGTTCTTACAGTTACCGATCTGACACAGACACACACACAAGTTTCTCTGTGGTCATTCTGTGTACGCTGCTTCGTATACACTTACACAATTACGTCTCTCTTTCACTTGAAGCGCTGTGGCCATTAAATATATAATGTAATTAAAACAGCAGCAGCTCTAATTTGATTCCTCTCACACACACACACACACAAACACGCACACGCACACACACACGCACACAGCAGTAGGCCATATCGTCACCAAACAACATTACTGCACTGCGAACACCAATGTACACTTAATATCCAGGCAGCAGTGGGATTTGTAAGGCAATACACAATCGTCAATGCGTGTATGGGTGGGTGTGTGTTTGTGTGTGTGTGTGTGTGTGTGTGTGTGTCTCCTTACCTCCCTGGGCAGCTCTGTGAGGAAGTTTTCGTCGGCGGCGAAGGTCCGCAGGCTGTGCAGGTAGCCGATAGTGGGCGGCAACGACTCCAACTCGTTACAACTGCAGTCCAACTCCTCCAGCAGAGACAGACTGAGAGAATAGGAGAGAACAGCAGGGAGAGAGGAAGATCAATGGCTGCATAGGCCACAGATCTCCACGGCAACTGCTTAAATGACCATAGATACAAGTCTTATTATGAGAAGCCGAGGAACTGGGCATGTTGGTGAACGGAGAGAGAGAAAGGAGCTCACGGCAGGGAGCCTACAGGGTAGCCCGGCCGCCATCACCGGCCTAGCAGCACGCTAACAGCAGGCTAATGCTAATGAGACAACAATTCCACATTAATGTACTGTCACTGTTAACATTACGTTAGCCTGCTGTTATTACTCTCAACGGACTGGACCATCTGGGCCACCATACGGCCTGACAGGAGAGGAGAGAAGACAAGAGAAGAGAAGAGGAGAGGAGAGGAGAGGAGAGGAGAGGAGAGGAGAGGAGAGGAGAGGAGAGGAGAGACGCTCATCCTCTGCTTGGATATTGGGTGTGTATGTGTGTCGTGTCATGGTGTCTCCACCTCATGGTGTCTCCACCTGGTGATGCAGTAAAGACTCATAGCTCCAGTTGTGGTTATGATTCTTAGTTTTGACATTTCTCTTGACTTGTAGCAAAGATGAAGGCGTTAGTTTCAGTCCTGAGTGAGTAGATAATGACTGAACACAGCTGCACTTCAGGCGGCAAAACTCCTCCACCGAAGCAGAATCCTCTGTAGAACCTTTACAACAAACACGCTGCCTAAAGCAACACTTTGCCTAAACTGTCACACTTAAACAAAACAAATGCAAATGTACGGATGTCATCAGATGATTTGACTGTGTGGAGGTAGTTTGGTGCCGCCGCCACAATGTGAGAGGAGTTCTGGGTTCAAATCTCAGCTCGAGGACCTGTTTGTGTTCAAGTTTCCTCCAGGAAGGACTGAACGAACAAACAATCGTGGCATCCTAGAAGTCTCTGGATTCACCATCTCGGCCCTGATTTGATGATATTTCACAGCAGCAATAACTGACACATACACAAACTGTATATATGTAGAGTGAGAAGCTTTTCATATCTCAGTCTATGGTTTGAAACTGTTATAGTTATGGTATTAAATCAAAGTAAATCCGTCCTCTTTAGCTCCACATACACCTGGAAAACCCTTCAGAACACTTTAGCAACAGTCAGGGAATTCCAGGTTCTTTCACTCAATGTGTCTACAGAGGATTAAACAGCATAAGAGAGAAGGAAAAGGAAAACAAAGGATGTGTATAGACCTTTTCCACCTGCTTCCACAATGTCACATGACAGAACTGCTGTGGTGGGCAGATCTCTGTGTTTTGCCTTTAGCTGCTGTGGCATTTATTGCTTGTTTCTTGGTGAATGATTTGTATACAATCATGAAAAAAGAAGGTAAATTGCAGCATTGTCTAATTGAATGAAGTCACAATGTTACAAGTAGGATTATAGGTGGAAAAGGTCTATTAAATGTGTATAAAATCTATTTGTGTCTCAGCTGAGGCACATATTTATTACACACAGGATATAACTGAAAGAAAGCAACTTATCTACTGATTCAGCTCTATGCATTTATATATACAGTATATACAGCACTTATCTTATAGCAGCAGCAGCACAAGTACATGGTTATCAGATGTACTTACGGGTTGAGGTGAAAGAGAATATTTACATACACACACACTGAATCTTAAACACTTAGACAGACTTATATTTGTCTATGAATGATTTGGAGGAACAATAATCTCATCATACTTATCATTAATAGGCAACACACAGCTAAAGGGAGTTTACTATCAATGATAAAGGGGACGTATCCAAACTACTGCAGTACCTTATTGAAGCTAAAATCCGGGAGTTGTTCAGGAAGACTAAATGTTTTCAGAGCGTTCAGATGCAAATGTTGTACACAGAGTGACATTCGTCTGGTCTAAATTGTGAAGTGTTGAGTTTAATCCATCACAGAAAGCCTAAATTACATTGTAATCTCAAACATAATCTAAATTATTACACAGGTTTCTAGTGCAGTAGCTTTCCACTTTCTGGTTTTACGTTTCAAACTGCATGAAGGAACCGATGCTATTTATTGAAAATCAAAATCAGCTCATCTAACATTTCTGAAAGACGTACAGTCGAATTCACGTTCTCAGTTTGCACATTTCCTTCTGAAAACGTCAAATCAATTGAACAAATCTTCACTCATAATTTCAAAAGCAACTAATCCGATTGCTGCGACTGAATTTGGACTGAGATGGATTAGAATAACAATCACATTACTGTAATCCTTTTACATGCAATCATTTCATTCCCAGCCGTCTGCAGGTTTTTAGCAGGGCTGGGTTCAGTTTACAATTTAGAATGTGGATTATGATGAAATATTACATTTAAATTGAATTAAGCAGGTAAACACACAAATAAACCACAATATGATCTAATTGGTGGAGATTGAAATTGAGTTTCTGTTTAGTTTGCATGTAATCTCCCCTGTGATTGTATCTGAAACGCAGTGGAACACATGTCTGCCTCTGAACGCACCCCTGGATCCACAAGGCTCTAATGTTACTCACCCTTGCTTGGGCTTCGCACTAACGCCAACGCAGCAATCATAACACACAAAACCCACCAATCATCAGCCAGCAAAACAACACAGCAATGTAAACAAGGGAAACAACAATTAAAACCTCTGTGTGTGCGCGCGTGTATGCATGTGTATGTGTGTGCGCGTCGTTTCTTACCTCCCGATTGTGTTAGGCAGTGAGGTCAGCTGGTTGTCATCTACCTTCAGTGTCGTCATCTTTTTCAACATTCCTGCACACACACACACACACACACACACACACACACAGGTGGACTTAATTTCACTTAACTTCACTGTATTTTCACAAACTGCTGCTACTTCAAACTCTCACACACACACCCACACATCTTCACACGTGACTGCTGTGTGTCGCACGGCTCTGCAAACAGGCTCAAAAAGCTTCCATTTGTAGGAAGTGACTCATGGCTGGTTGAGCTTTCACGTATGTTTATGAACGCTTGAGTGTGCATGACAGTGTGTGTGTGTGTGTGTGTGTTTGTGTGTGTGTGTGTGTACCTATTGAGTCAGGGAGGTGCTGCAGCATGTTGGAGGATAGCAGCAGATCTTCCAAGGCCTCGCAGCCTGAGATATCCGTGTCCAACGACTCGATTCGATTCTTTGCCAAATCCAGGTACCTCAACTGGCGAAGCTTCCCTATCGACTGGTGGGAGAATGGACAGATGGAGAAAGTGAAGGACAAGACGGCGACGAGTCTGTTTCCCATTGGGCTTGACACCTTGCAGCGTTTGTGTTCTTACCCCTGGTATGCACTGTAGAGAGTTGTTATCCAGCCACAGCTCCTTTAGGTTGTGTATCTGTTCCAACACCTCCGGCTAGCAGACCAAACGCATGTCAAAACAGAAAAACACTTCTTCTCACACACACACACACATACACTACTGTGACGGAAATTTCTCACCATTTCAGAGAATTCATTGCTACCCAGATCCAACCTCTCTAACTGGGACAGTCTGTGGATGGACCTGAGAGGACAGGAGAGGACATATAGAGAGGACATTGTATCATATAACATAATAATAAGCTTTCTGAGGGAATGGAACCTCAAATCGCAATTGCTTTGATGCACATTGATCCACTTCTTCTATTCTATAATGCAGCACCATTGTGCACAATGAGTGAAAACAGGCATGTGTCCACAAATATAGGTCCTGTAAATCATGTATATGTGATAAATAAGGTAAAAGGTCATATGTGCAGGAGCAGGTGTAGCTTTCTTAACTATTACCATCACATTATCAGTGTGATGGCTGCTGTTGGTCTCCAGCTTTGGTTGTTTGTGCTCAGCCCAGGTGGGATCTGAACACAAAGCTCAGCCACGTAACGGGAGCCATTTAAAACTGTTAAGGCCAGCGTGTTTTCATCAGTGTTTGTCAGCACCTGCCAGGGATAAATATAGTTTTAATGGAGTCACCTGGGAGAGCGAGCCTAAACCCAGCGATATCACCGAGCATCTGCCTGTGTGTGTGTGCTGCAATTAGTAGAGCGTAAGGAATTAAATTCTTTATTTTTATTTCACAAATAAGCACACACACGTCATGCCGAACACACACACGCGCATACACACGCACACACAGGCAACACGCACACAGGCACACGCACACACACACAGGTGTTGTCTTACTTTGGCATGGTTTTCAGGTGGTTCTCTCTCAGCTCCAGGATCCGTAGTTTGGAGAGTCTAACAAACAGAAGACATATAAGTGGAATTTACTGTGTTTATTCTTTGTCGACGCAGGCCAGCGGTTCAGCTTAAGAGAATTAATTAATCAAACAGCTGGCTTACAACAGATGATCAATATCCTCCTAAATATTGCCACTGTTTCACTAACAGTGCTGAAAAATGAGTTCTTCTTTTCATTAACATTCAGCTCTCTCAAAGCAAATATCCCTTAAATCAGACCCTCAAGAGCCAGAAACATGAAAACAAGACATCATATCCCACACAGTCACTCACACACACACACACACACACCCACACACACACATACATACATAAACACACAGTGATTATCACACGCATGGCTTTCTTTACCTGCCAAAGTTAGCTGGCAGATACTCCAGGAAGGCATCGTTTAAGAAGAGCTGGGTCAGATTCAGGAGCTGCGTGAAACCATCTGGGAGTCTGAGGAAAGAAAGAGCGGAAGAAAGACAGAGAGAGAGAGAGAGAGAGAGAGAGAGAGAGAGAGAGAGAGAGAGTGGAAGAACTTCAGCAGTGGTAACAGCAGCAAAATGTGTGTCACTGTAGGTTATGTGTTTGCATCTCACTTGGTGATGGGATTGACGCTGGCCTCCACCACAGACAGGCCTTTACAACATTTGATGTTGTCTGGAAACTCCTGGATACCTATTGGAAAGAGAGAGATGACAATGATGATGATGATGAAGAAGATGGTGGCGATGATAACTTCAGGAAGTGTGTTTTTGTACCGTTTTTACTGATGTCCAGCTCTTTGAGGTTGACCAGGCTGGCGATGGTGGTGGGCAGGTTGGACAGGTCGTTGTCAGGCATGCTCAGCTTCTTCAAGGCCTGGCAGTTAAAGAGTTGCTATGGAAACGCAAAGAGAGGGGGAGGGCAGGCAGGGATATTATGGTCTGTTGGCAAAGTGACACAGATGTTTTGCAAGAAAGGTTGAGAAAAGGAAGAGAGGAAGCGAGCTGGAGGCACGCAGCGCTTAATGTGCTGGAAAAAAGCTTTTTCATTTTAGCTGTTTTTTCTTTTATGAATAATGCAAATTAATCTCCTGCATGATGAATACACAAATGGAAACAGAAGAATGAAGCAGCTAATGTTACAGGCTTTGGCTCTGCTCAGGGGGAGATTAGTGTGTGTTCACTCAATGTACATTTAGTCATTTTGCGAAATAGGTTCTATCCTCAACATTCTTTGCAAATACTGTAACATGCACTTCAACAAAGGACGGTTCACAGACGGTGTACCTTTCCCCCTGAGGCACCATCTCTCCCAAAAACACCTGCTATGTTCTGATTGGTCAGAATCAGGTGTAACATGTTGGTGTCAAAATGTTACAGATGTAGATGATAAATCACAATAAAGCCTTTAGGGTGGATTTGTTTGAACTGGGCAGATTGTTACCCGGCTTGGGCACACGTGACTGATCTAAAGAATTGATTGATTGATTTCAGCCTCATTTGATGTTACCACACAGTGTCAGAGGGTCTATGCAGCCGAGTAATTGCCTAAATTTGAAGCGATCGACTGGATGGCCCACAAGTGCAAGTGACACAACATGACCAAAGAGAGCAGGGGGGGGGGTTTGGAGGGGCTGTGTGTGTGTGTGTGGGGGTACACTACGAATACCGATTGCAGGTACTGTGCAGAGGATTTAAATGTGTAATGTGAGTTGACACACGCCCAGGATTATCACGCTTTCAACATGTTCATCCTCCTCAAACTGTAAACATCTGACTGAAGAAACAAGGGAACAAAGATCTTCACCGTGACAGAGCAGCGATGGTAATGTAAATTTCACCAGATAGATGTATTTGAAACTGTAATATGTGTTTTGGGAATACTCATTTCCATGGCAACACAGGAAACAATGATGACACCTTGAATCAGAGGTGAACACTGTTGCCTCACAAGATGTGTTATCTCTGCTCGCCATGGTTGTTAGCTTGGCCTCTCCTATACACACATACACACACACTGGCTCTCACACACAAACATGTACACACTGAAAACTCACTCAAAATCACACAGTCAAGTACTCAGACACTTAAGAAGCTCTCGACACACTTACGTAAAGGCCAATCACTCTGGCACCATTGAAAGCTCTTACATAATCTTGGACAGGACAGACACACACACACACACACACACACACACACACACACACACACACACACAACATGGCCCACCACTTACAGCGGCCCATTAAACTGTCTTCATTCATGCAGGTTATATTTAGAAATCCAGTTCAACATCTCTGTCAAACCAGGGCAGGATATCCACCAAACCAGGCGGCAGAGTCTCAGAAAGCAACCTGCGCTCCTGCGTGAAATAGTTTATGTGAGGGAGCGCTTGGTTATTTTTAGCCGCACAGGCAGCGTCGCTTTAGGGACGGCAAGGTCAATCTGTCAGTCAGGCCAGGCTGTCGGCATTTTTTTTACTCCAGAGTGAAATATCTCCACAACGGCCGGCTGGATGGATGGATGGGCTTTGAATTCAGCACGGTCGCCCGAATCCCTATGAGTTGCTCAGCGACACTTTCAAATCACGCCACGCTTGCATCACACGGGATGGGACATGAACACGACAAAGATGGGAAACAAAGGCTTCAATCTGCTCAACACTGAATTAAGGGTAACATTAATGACATTGGTGTCACTGGAGGAGCCTCATTTAGTTTTCCAGGGTAGGAGTTTTTGCTCAAAAGCAGCAGCATTACCGTCTGAGAGCTCTGCAGCAGCTCAATCTCCATCTTCTCTCATACTGACAGGGGACAACACATGACTAGTTACTTGACATTTTGCAGATGCACAGCAGTCAGATCACGATCGCGTAGCCGCGGGTGTGCAAATGCCACCCAAACCCTCAGCCTGCACATCCGGATGAGATGACAATTTGTTTTGTTGCTGTTGTTGTTCATTAGTAACGTTATGGACTGTGCCTGATGATTTCTCTATGGTAAACAGGAAATGAAACGTTTCGTCAGACAAATAATGACTCTCCTTGATGCAAAGTAGGCGCATTACAGAGCTATTGGCTAAGTTCCGTCCCGATTACAGGAAGGAGGTGTTTTTTTAGACGAATGGTACGGGAGATAAATGGACCGTACTAAAGCGCTTTACAACGACCTCGCATTCGCCCATTCACACACTGATGGCAGGGTCGTACCATGCGAGGAGACAATCTGCACATCAGGAGCAGTTAGGGGCTTCAGTGTCCTCAACATGCTCCCTAGAAAGAGTCCTGAATTGAACCAGGAGCCAGAGCCGTGACACTGTGTGTTTGGTTTAAACAGGACGCTGCAGTTTGTGTCGACCCTGTCAACACTTACGCACCAGTGTTGAAGAGGACAGATTTAGCGGATTTGAGAGGCTGGTGGCATCTCGGACAGTTTGGTGACAAGTATGAAGCTTTGTCAAAGCCCTGTGACAGCTACACACACAGCTACACACACACACACACACACACAGCTAAGCTCTTTATATTAGCTGTAGACCATCGGTGAGCTGTCATGAAGCTCTATTGAAGACCCCACACTCTGCTGTAGGCTATTTGTAGACACAGACGACTTATTTGTGTCGTTGATGACAGTGGCAATGGTTTTGTGTAGTTACATCATTTTAATGCAACACTGGTATTATGGTTTGAGCTTAAATGAAGTGAAAGCAGGGTGGTTGTCTCTAAGCTTCGGTTCTTACTTTATTGGTCCCAGCTAGAAAATACATCCCCTGCATTTGTCTCATACAAACTATAAGTTGCATTGGGCTAGGCTTCTTCCTACTGCAACTTCAGATCTATAGCTTAGTGCCTTGGTCAATGGCAAGGGCAGGAGCATTAACCTACCATCCACAGGGAAACCATGAGAGTAAACATGGAAACTCTACACAGAAAGGACTTGTAGTGTTGGTAGGTAGAGTCAGCAGAAAGCAGCAGACTTACTTTGGGGAGTTCTTCAATCTGGTTGGCGTCGAGGTAGAGCTCCTCCAGAGTTCTCTCGAAGCTGAAGATCTCCTTGGGGACCTGCTGTAGGCTGCAGTGGGAGTAATCCAACACGGAGATCACTTCCTCCTCGCCCCGGAAACAACGGCACGGCACCAGCCGGCCAATCAGCTTCCGCTTAGTGGTCATCTCCAGACACTGAACTAAAGACAGGAAGTGGAGAGGAAAGAGTCAAAATCTATCGTGTCATTCATTCCTTCAGTCATTTTTGCTATACATAGTTGGGGCACAAAAGCAGTAAAAAGGGTTTGAAACATGAAAATGGTATTAAAATTTGCAGTAAAATGTGTGGGATATTTTTTTAAAGACCTATGTCAGATTAATTGTTAGTTGCGTCCGAATTGCATTAATTAATCAAATATTTCACTGCTTCTGATGAGTCATCCAACAAATTGTTGCACAAAGGAACAAGCGCTCACAAATCACACAGTTTGAGTTTTTCTAATGTGCAGGGGAAGATCAGAGGCGTTGATTTAATCCTTTGGGCATCAAGATTGCCAGAGTTTTTATGACTTCGCAGCCATGAGGATTAATTTGACACTTAGATCAGCCAGATCAGCCTTATGAGAGTGCAAACAAGTCATCAATCAACACCCGCTCCAAATAAATCACACATCCACAACATTGGCTGGGTGCTGATTTATGGAGGTGTTGGCGATGACTAAAGTACAATTTCACAAATTCCAGACAAAGTTCTATTTGTCATTTTAAACACCATTTAAAATAGATAATAAATGATGCAAGTAAATATTACAGTTATACTTATTATTTACACTTTGTTAATGGGTAATACAGCACAGCAGCTTCTGAAAAGCTTCTTATCTTTGCAGTTAAGAACACAATTACACAGCAGGAACATTTCTTTAAAAACAAAATGGCCTCATCCACTCAATTCCACAATTCAATCTAAACCCATATATTCTTTATTATATATTTTGTCATAATTTTCCATGTCCACTGTATATTCCATGTATAAGTGAAAGCTATATACAACAAAAAGGGGACTTACGGGTTTTCTGATATAAAGATCATAACACGGACTATCCAGCTAGTGGCACTGTAGCACTCAATAATAGGAAGGAGGATAGTTACTGTCCTCACCCGACTGGCACTGGAGGTAACTGCGTAACGACGTAGCTTAACCAGATGCTAAACTTTTACCCACGTCATCTGTAGCTACAATCTACTAATACTGACACATACTTGCCATATTCTGACAAAACTGACAGAACTACAGCATGTTGATACGTGTGATAGTGACTGACTGACCAATCACAACTCAGCGCCTTCACCAAACAGATATCAATATCCAGGAATAGAACTTGAAAGCCTGAATGGACACAGCAGCAGACCAATAAACAGAGCTGGAGTCCTGCCCGACTCTGGACCAGGCTGCTAGAAATGGAGCGGAATTTCACCAACAAAGACGAATTGACATGAAAGCATGAAAGGTTTCTGTGATGACAAATTTGACTGAATGAGTGGGAAGTTATGATACAAATTATTATTTAGTTTCAGTTTTATTTTGAGTTTCAGTCCTCGCCTGCTAAGTCAAGTTGCACTTAGCAATCTTTCTGTGAATGTCTTAATCTGGTCTGGGAGTCCTGTATCACCGACTTTGCCACATACAACCGAACACACAGAAACATCACAGAATGAGCGTATCTGACATTTCTGACCGCATGTGTGTATCTGCGCTGACATTCATACCTTCAACTGGCCAAAAGCACGGAGCCATTTCATTGCAAACCACACATCCGCGCTAGGGCTTCAACAGGTGTGTGTGTGTGCGTGTGTGTGTGTGTATATGAGTGATTGGGACTAGTCATTGATGCCCACGAAGGATGGTGTGTGGTCAGCATACAGGTGGCTGTACATTCGTCATTAGGACAGACTGAAAATCAACCTCAACAAACTGCCCCCTGATGGTCATCTAGCGCAGTGTTTTTCTACCTTTTTTGAGTCAAGACACATTTTTTACATTAAAAATACCGGCGCCACACCACCAACCAAAAGTGTTTCAAAATGACACATTTACAATGACAATTAGCCAATAGTCTCTCAATTTATTTGTACTCACTCAGTTACAATGGCTTTGTAGGCAGGTAGTATTAATGTCTCTGCCACAGTGTGTGGCTATTTTGATTTGGCTACAAGTTCAACTACTAAGTAACTAGCTTTGAGAGCGCTCACCAGACACCTTTATAGTTTTTCTCATAAAAGTTGCCTGTTCCTCCATGTTTTTTCGCAGGCGAACATTATATTCTGTGTTCTTGCTTTCAAGTGACGGGTATTTTGTTTGGAGATGGCGTTTAAGCTAGCAGGGGACCATGACACTGTTATTAAGCTTTTCCCCACACACCAAGCATGACGGAGTCGGTGCATCAGTATCCCCGGTGAAAGTAAACCCAAACGAAAGATTCGCTGTATTTGCTTGAGCTCACCGTTTTTGCTTTCTTTCGACCACCACTCATTTTACTCTCTTCATCTGGGTAAGAATTTTGTCCAGGGCTCAGTTGGAAGTCTTCATTATTCCTTCCTTTTCTTTCAAATATTCATCCATCGCTGTACGTCTTGTCACCGACACCTCTCGCGCGCATCACTAATTCTATTGTCCCAAATTAACACGGTCATTATTGCGCTACTGCCACCTACTGGGCAGGTCAGCCAGTGCACATGGAAGAGGATTGAATTATTTCGCCAGTCACTACATTGCAGGCACAGAGGCACAACCGTGGCAAATTATTTGCAGTAACTACATAAGGAGTCAGAAGGAGAACATGAGAGAGGGAGGCCATGAGGCTCAGAGATAAGACCTGCTGCTTTATCACACACACACACACACACACACACACACACACACACACACACACACACACACACACACACACACACACACACACACACACACACAGGGGCATCTCCAGCATGTGGCCGGTGCAGATGAATTGGAGCGATAGTGGCCCTGATCTGGAGCTTTGTGAGGACGCTGCATGCTATCCGTGCTAGCTAGTTGCAGTGCGCTGGGATCAAACAGAGACGCTGCAGATTTTCCAGAGCAGTTTATCTTTAACGGGTCAAGAACATTATTATCCAGAGTGGAGTTCAAAGCAGGTTTACTGCTTCTCTACATGTGAACGCAGGACACAGCTTGTTTCTGGTGCCTTTTTCCATGTGTTGACACCTTACACATGGAGTTCATCTCTAAAGCAAATGTTTGAACCTGTAACATGCTGAATTTTCCAAATGAGAGCTGCACACTAAAAGAAGTTTACTTTACACATAAGTATGTCAGTAGGTTGGTCTACATTTACATTAAATGGGGAAATCAGTGTGTTCTGATGATAAACACACACACACTGGATGCAGCCTCTGACCAAACACAACACTAAGAGGAGGTGAAGACTCCATTGATAAAAAAGTTGCTAAATCCCTTCACATCCCTTTCACAGTCTTTCTTATATTATTTCTGAAACGTGATCATTTCTTTATTTCATGTTCCGTAGCAAATATGTTAATATATTTTTGGGGAAAAATGTTCCAACAGAGGCGATAATAAAAGACTGAACTGTAACTGGAGTGTTAACGATTCACTCAATGACAAACAGTAAATATCAGCCGACCATCTGTGAAACAAACTGTATTTATTGTTTGTGGATATTGCAGCCGCTTGATTATGTTCTCACAGCCTATTGATGTTACAGCTTATGGGCAAAGGCGCAGAGTCAGCTAAAAATAACTGAGGGAGAGGAGGAAGATGAGGAAGACGGGAGCAGGGCTGATGTTTTACATGAAGCTGGTGCTAGAACAGCAGAGATGACGGCAACGTATTTGGAGCAAAATGGCAAAGATGAAGGTTTGACTGAATGAGGCGGTGGGACGTGACTTTAAGAAGCAAGAGAAGAAGACAGGATGCAGAGAGAGAAGAAGACAGGATGCAGAGAGAGAAGAAGACAGGATGCAGAGAGAGAAGAAGACAGGATGCAGAGAGAGAAGAAGACAGGTCGCAGAGAGAGAAGACAGGGAAAGAAGACAGGACGCAGAGAGAGAAGAAGACAGGACGCAGAGAGAGCAGAAGGCAGGGAGAAGAAGAAGACAGGACGCAGAGAGAGCAGAAGGCAGGGAGAAGAAGACGACAGAACGCAGGGAGAAAAGAAGGCAGGGAGAAGAAGACAGGATGCAGAGAGAGGAGAAGGCAGGATGCAGAGAGAAGATGAAAGGATGCAGACAAACACACACACACTGCAATATGGATTTGAGCAAAAGAAAAAGATGAGAGGAACTTGTGTCTTGAACTTTGAGTAAAATGTAAAAGTTAAAAGTTAGTGCTAGGAAAAGTCATAAGATCAGTATAGATCCCTCTGAAATGTTCTCAAGTAAATATATAAAGTCTCACAAAGTGGAAATTTACCACAATCTCAACTCATCCATCCATCATCCACTTAAATACTCTATGTGTAAGTTTGAGAGGAAAACAGACAAAAGTTATCTGCTTCTCTTTTCTCGCTGTGATGTTTCTGCCTGTGTGTGTTCTGACGGGGAAACAGAGCTGAATGTGTCGGTGTGTGTCTGGATGCCCGGCGAGCCTGCAGCCGCAGAGCAGGGAGAGTCAGAGAGAGAGACGCCACCAATAGGGCCAAACCAGGAAGTGTGTGTGGTTGGCTGTGATAGCTCTCACTGCTGCTATGGAAACAGCATGACGGAGCAGACTGACTCTGCAGAGCTTCCAAAACTACATGTGCAACACACACACACACACACACACACACACACACACACACACACACACACACACACACACACACACACACACACACACACACACACACACACTTTCACCTGTGTCCACATCAGCGTTATGATCATGATACAGAAAATAAAGATGCAGCGAGAGATTCTGCAAGAACTGAAAATTACATCATTGGCGTCACCTACAAACACACACCCACCCACACACAATTCACACACACACACACACAGATCCACTTTCAGCCACCCAACCACCCACCCACCCACACGCACTCATACACATACACATACACATACACATACACAAACACACACACACACACACACACACACACACACACACACACACACACACACACACACACACACACACACACACACACAGGGCACACACATGTGTTCATGGTGGTACCATTTGTCATCCTTAGGATCACTTCACACACTATCCTTCTTTCTCTCTCCGTATTGAAGTGTGTATGCGTGTGTGTTTGTTTGAGTGTGTGTATCATGTACAGCAGCTCCAGCGGGTGAATTCCCCAAGGTCTCATGACAGCCATCGGCCATCACTTCACGTGCAGCCTTGCCATCACCATAGTAACTGCTGCCATAGTGACTGTCTCCCAGGAGCCGGATGTATTTTTACTCTCTCTCTCTCTCTCTCTCTCTCTCTCTCTCTCGCTCTCTCTCTCTCTCTCTCTCTCTATCTCTCTCTCATAAAGCAGAACATGCTGCACACAGTGGGTGATTGCTCCACATTTGGTAAAGCTTCACATCACTTCTTTATCTCCTTTATCGCACCTTAACAAGCTTCATCTCCTGTGGTCAAGGCCTCACTTTCTCTAAGTCACCTCACCTCAGGTCTCTGCACTCGCTCTCAATTGAGCACACACACACACACACACACACCGTCACACACAAGCATGTACTGCAAAAACAGACGCACGCAAATCCCCCCCACACCCTCACACAAATCTGTGTTGACAGACATGCGTCGTATTGCATTAACAGACAGACACAGACACAGACAGACAGACAGACAGACACACACACACACACACACACACACACACACACACACAGAAAATGGATGATTCGGTTGCATATCCCAGTGCTACAATAATTGTCAAGTGTGTGTGTAAATGTGTGTGCCTGTTTGTGTGTGTGTATGATTGTGTATGTGGGAGGCAGTTAGCTAAAAAGCATCCAGGAACAGCTTGTGCTGTCGGTTTTAAATTCATTAAATAGCTACTTACAGCAGATAACTACAGACTCACGCACACACACGCACAAACACAGAATGGAGGGAAGAACTTCATCACTTGCAAACCTCCTTCATTTCTCGACCAGCCAGGCAGACATTTGCTGCATTAAAATGTTGTCAGGAATTTCCAGTTGCACATGAACGCCCACTCAAGTGAGAAGCAAGGAATGAATGAACCAGAAAGCAAGCAGATGAATGAAAGAAACTTCTGAATCTGTCATTTATGGACATTTATGTAACAGCTGAACAACTATGCAGAACTGATTTGATGATTGTTTAATCATCAATCAATTGTAACAGTTTCACAAAGCTCTGCAACGACCAATGACAGAATCTGAAGTTTGTTTCAGGGTCCATTTCCTTTTCCGTGACGGCCCTGTTTAGAACTTCTTGAGGCCTTGAAAGCAGCACAAGCAACAGCAACCAAACTATTCACAATCGAGAGAGATGTTTCATTCAAGAAAAACAAATATTTTTCAAGGACGCCGCCCGTGTAGTTTCCCATGAAAAGTACCACATCTCTCTAGTGCCTCCTACTGATAGAATCTGATCTGGGAAAAACCTTTGATCCTCCCGAAATACTTCCATTCACCACAAGGGGACATGCTCACATAGATGAAAGAGATGCAAAATTTCATGAGGTGGAGCTTCACTTATACTTCAAGTCTTTAGTGAGTGAACCTGTTTTCATTAAATCTATGAGTAAACCTCCTGCCTTAGCTGGAGCAGTTAAAGAATCCAGACTCTTTGCTGACTCGTGGCCTTTGCGTCTTGGTGCTCCTGTCTGTTTCCACGCTCGCAGCTAATCTGTCTTCCATAGTGGCTCCAGGTGGCACGTCTGTAAAACCCAATGGCCCTTACATTACTGACACTAAAAATAACAAACGGCCGACACCACAAAACACCAAACAGCTGACAACTGGCCGGCACACAAAATGTGGGAATCAATTATGTTGAGACCCAAACACGCATGAACACATGTATGACATACATATACAAAATGAGTAAACCGGAGTAATATAAACCATGAATACAGGCTCTTGAATGGGCTGGAAAGACGTTTCCGATGACAAAAGTTACTTTGGTGCAGCAACTTTAGAGCCTTAGTGTCAAACAGAGACAAGTGATAGACAGAAAGCCCTGCAGACAACAGTGGGATGTATAAATAGTAACCGAGACAGACGGATAAACAGGCAGCGTGACTGAGAGTCAGACAGAGACGAGGACGGAGACGAGGACGGAGACTCATCCTGTCACAGAGGAGCACGGCTGGTTACCGCAGCGACACATCTGCATACGCCGCGGAATGTATTATTATGCCGGACAACGCAGAGGAATCCATAAACAGGAACAGTACTGAAATCCACACAGTACAACATATTCCATCCCAAGCTCAGGCCTCATGCGTTCAGAACTCCATCCAAATGCGTTTTCCACAGTTTACCGGAGATCCGTCCAGTCATCAGTCTAGGCAAAGTATCCCAGATGTTTCTCCACCTCGCCACCACATCCTTCCTGCTCCATCTGGGCCACACCAAGATGTTCCTAGGGCCCAGACGGGACACATACTGGCATATATCCCCTCTGGCGTGCTCCTGGGTCCACCGCCCTTTGGACTCCAACCTGGCCAAGGGAGGGGATCCAAGACCCAGGGACGGCACGCTCCTTGATGAGGAGTGCTGACCTTCATCTCATCATCCATGCCTTTGTGACATCATGATGTTAGATACATTTGATTCAACGACAACAAGGCTGAAACGGGACGGTTGGCGCTGGCAACAGCAACGTCTTGAGTTACATTTAAGATCTTAAACTGCAGTAATTAGTTAATAGCATCTACAGTTGCCAGATACATATGGAGTGAAACAGGAATATGTGCTCCATTATTATGAGATAATGCAGCTGAGCCGTGATCCAGCTGGATGATACATTCACACACAAACATATTGTGTTTTCCATATGAAAGCCGCCTTTGTTTAGATGAGGCTGTAGTATCAGACCATTCTGCTCAGCTCACTATGTTTCAGTCTCTCTCTCTCTCTCTCTCTCTCTCTCTCTCTCTCTCTCTCTCTCTCTCTCTCTCTCTCTCTCTCTCTCTCTCTTTCCAGGCCAGGCCTTCCTTATTTTTCCATGTTCTGTTCTTTTCTGGGGTGGTGCTCAGTGGCCCAGTTCTGCCTGAGATGCCCCGGCTCCTCTCCTCTCCTTTTGTCTCTCTTTCTCTCTTTCTCTCTTTCTCTCCTCTCACCCCTTTCTCTTTCCTCTTCTCCCCAACTCTCTCAGTGCTCTCTCCTCCTCCTCTCCGTCTTGTTTGTGTTGAACTTTTCTCCCTCTCTCTCTTTCGCCATCCCACCCCCGACCAAGAGACAGAGCAGGGAAGCCATCTTATATCATCCACAGCTATCTTTCTTCCTCTTTGGAGGAGGCCGCCTAAGTCGGAATCCATTTGTAAATGCCAGAGCCGGATTCATCCCGACCCCTCAGCTCCTGTTTGATTGCTGTAAAAAATCTGTGGGTGAGAAACTAAACGACATCTGGATTCATCTCGTCTCACAGATGGAGAAGGTTCCACTTTGCTCACTCAGACCTCAGTAACACTCATAAACCCATTGAAGCCTAAACCATCAGCTGACCCAGAGGGATGAATGTTCTCGAACCTCCCACCCTCCATTTGCTAAGTCGCTAGTTTGTTCACTTGATCAAGCACCTGCCAGAACTTACTTAAGATTAAAAACTGGGTTGAACTGCTGAAAAATACACAACCCCCAGTATGTATAAGCACAATATACAGCAGAGCATCCTCAGGTATGAAGATGTTTGAGGTCTTAATATAACATCGTTTTTATGTCCCTGCAATATAATGAGCATTCAAGAACTTTCGGCAAAAACATTTTTAATAACTTCATATTCTGCACCTAAGCCTGAGAGATGAACCTTGACAGAGCTGCTAAATACACAAATCAGCCAAACTACTGAATGTTTGAATAAATCTTCACTAATGAAAAAATGCAAATGCAGGAGAATATTATAATTTTAAAAACCAACTCCAATTAACTGAATAAACCAAATGAAATGTGTCTCAGCAGAGGTTTGAGGGTTTGAGTGACGCCTGATCCTGCCACACTGGCTCCTGTGTGTATCTCCGGCTCCCGGTTAATACACACCAACGCCGCCTGATGACTAATGATTCCACTGTTCACATCATTCAGACAGAGTTTTACAAGCAAACACGGGCGACGGTATGAAAAGTAATTGGGCTTCCAGTGAACCGTAAAGACGAAACACAGAGAGACGCTGTCACAGCTCAGACTGACTGACTGACTGTGTGTGTGTATGTGTGTGTGTGTGTGTGTTGTTTATATATCCATTTATTTTAAATCCCCGTGATGCGATACAAGCAACGACTCAAATCCTCCGAGCAAGGAGAAACGATGGAGCGCGCGCACACACACACACACACACACACACACACACACACACACACACACACACACACACACACACACACACACACAGGCATGAATACAGCATCATATCCCACAGCCTGTAGCTACTGACCCAGACAGTATGAAGTATAATGTATTTATAGATCATAACAGACTGGAGATGGTGATTGGATCGAACATTTAGGTTGTACTAAAGTGTAACCGAGGTCATTTGTACCATCAAACCCTAACAAATGTCTCCATGGTTTCCGTCCTTATCGCCTCACAGGGCTACCGGAGCATAAATCTGAGCAAACCCAGTGGACCTGTCTGAGTGGACTAATATGGGTCTGGACACTATGACCCTCGCAGCAGCACGTGAGCTTCACACACACACACACTCTGAGCAGGCAGAGCTACAATGGGAAAGACTTTGTGCTTGTTTCCTCTTCCTGCGGTGTCACCAGTAGGTTTAGACTGCAGAACTCCAGCTTTAATCTCATTAGATGCACACACGCACGCACGTACACACGTACTTACACACACGCACGCACGCACGCGCGCACACACACACACACACACACACACACACACACACACACAGTCCTAATTGCAAAGAACAGTTCACCTTCACCTGAAAAACTCTCATGCACACTGAGGGACCTGCTGATATCTGGAACAGCCTCTCTCTCTCTCTCTCTCTCTCTCTCTCTCTCTCTGGCCGGGAGTCAATCTTTCTTTCCTTCTTTTTTCTTACTGCCAGCTGATAGCCGTGCATGGGTGTCTGGATCTCTATTCATGCGTTCACTGCCATCTATCACCTGCTGCTGCTGCCTCGGTCACTCCTCCTGCCCTGCTCTCCTTTCTTCACCCTCCCCTCCCTTCTTCCTTCATCCTCTCAATTCTTCCTCCCTCGCTCTCTGTTTATCTTCTTTGGTGTGAAAGCTAATTTGATCTTATTGCATTCAGTGTTTTGAAGCGGGAATCAAACCAGCAACCTCAGACTGGCAGTGCTCTCTCTAACCATGTTCTCCTCACATCACATCACTGTTTTTCCATTTGCATAAAATCCTTTGGTAAGTTTATCCCTAAAGCTTGACTTAATAGCCCATTGAAACCACATTATGAGTCGTTGCTATGGTAACCAGTGACACAATTGCCTTAAATTACCATAAAAGACTAATTAAAAGGCCTTGGGTAGGAGCACCATTTTGACAATCAGCTGAACATTCATTCAGGTGAGGTAAATGGAAAGAAGAAGAAAGGAAAAGAAAAGAAAAGAAAAGAAAAGAAAGGAAAGGAAAGGAAAGGAAAGGAAAGGTAAGGAAAGGAAAGGAAAGGAAATGAAAGGAATCTTTTGCATCAGACGTTTGCAGATGGGGCGTGAGCTTAAGGAGACTCAAAAGGCCTGTCTTCATTCAGTGTGCACAGTGGGGATTCAGCAAGGGAGAGTAGAAGAGGATGTGCTTGTTCTTTTTTTGCACATTAAAGCAATACAAATGTTCCAAAATAGACTGTAAAATGGAAATAAGAACACGGGAGTATGTCTCCTTCAAGAGGACGAGATCAGCTTTCACCTGAATGTGCAAAAAACTAAAGGAGTGAAATTAACAAGGAGTCAAATAGCTTCCTTTCTGAGCAGCGTGACGGCTGGCAGCAGAGCAGTGAAGCCTGTGGGAGAAGCCGAGTCAGCTCAGTCACGGAGACGAGGCAGATCTGTGAGGACGTGAGGCTCAGAGTCACGACAGAAACACAGCTTCAAGACAACACCGTCGCCGCGGAGACGTGGGCAACACCAGCCAAATCCGGCCCCGGTCAAGTCACAGAGCTAGACGACTTCACCACCTCCCACGCGCCTGCTCACCGCCACCTCTGACCCTCAGCATCCACAGAGCTCTCACGCACCACAGATCAGCTTTTTCAGGGATATTTTAACTTTAGTGATGAATCTTCACACTTGAGTTGAAACTGTTGTGTTGGCTAAAAGGAACGAAACGTCACCGACACAATCACGCTGCATACAGTCTGTACTTGCTATTTGTCACTCCACCACCTACTTCACTCTCTCTCTCCCTCCCCTGTGTGTGTGTGTCAACCCAGCGACATTATTTATACTTTAGACTTTCAACAATTTACTTCATTGGAAACTTACAATATGCCAGAAATGTGTGTGTGAGTGAGTGCAGTGAGTGTGAATCCTAACCTGTGTTATTAAGATATGAGCGCTGGAACAGGAGCCATGTTTGGACTTGGCACTGGTCCTTCGCTCCTCGTTGGAGCTGCTGCAGCCTAATTGTGTAAGAACACGTTGCCTTGGCAGCTGCTGCCTTCTTATTCTTCATCATTAAATCCAATTTCACTATTAGATGTCAGTTGTTATTTTTTTTGTTTCCTTTTCATTGAGTTTTTTGTTCGAGTCATTTGTTTGCCAGTAACATTTTTCACAATTCAGTGCATTCAGTCCTCAGCCATCCTCCTTCTTCCCACACAGCTTAACCAGTTACTGCACATCTGGATCGTTCCATCAGAAAATGTGTAAACCCTAACCAAGAAATTGAAACATCTTCACACGACTCAGCTAATATTATCCGAAACGAGTACATTTGCATTTCAAAAGACAAGCTAGAAGGGAATATAAGTCTGAGGTATTAAGCATATTATATGTGCGCACATCATCTGGCAGAAAGGAATGCAAATGAGCTCTATTCACCACACAAACAGGCTGCCATACGAGCTCAGCATGACAGGCGGTCCAATGGACACCTATAGAGCCCATAGGACCTGTGGGAGCTGGCCTACATACTGTACAATACAGAGAGAGAGAGGGAGAGAGAGGGAGAGAGAGGGAGAGAGGGAGAGAGAGAGGGAAGAGAGAGTGAGAGGGAGAGGGAGAGGGAGAGAGAGAGAGAGGGGAGAGAGAGAGAGAGAGGGAGAGGGAGAGAGAGAGGGGGGAGAGAGAGAGAGAGGGAGAGGGAGAGGGAGAGGGAGAGGGAGAGGGAGAGAGAGGAAGAGACAGATGCAACAAGAGGGTGAGAGAGAAACAGGGAGTGTTCAACGATGCTGAATGCACGGTTGCTATAGTTTGCATCTCTCTTTCTCTCTCTCTCTCTTTCTCTCACACACGCACACATACACACATACGTAGACACAGACACACAAACACACACTCACACACACATAGGCCCACATCAGTCAATTGATGGAAGGAAAAGATTTTGCCATTGGACCTGCTTTAATCACAGTCAGCAGTTCTCTCTCTCTCCCCCCCCCTCCCCCCCCCCCCCCCTCTCTCTGTTCCTCACTCACATACACGCAGGGATGGCTGCACATACTTAACACAGTATACTGCATAGACACACACGCACCCTCCTCCTCGGTCACATCCATACATCAGCCTCTCCACTGAGTCTCTTTGATGAGATGTAAAGAAAAACACTGTCAAACTAAATGACCACATCACCACTCGACCTGGACTTGACCTCATGAAGGAACGCGATCAAACAACGGAGCTCAAACCCTTCAAGTAGGCTGCCTGTAATCATACTGAAGACACTCATGAAAGAATTAATGTTGCCAACACAAAGGGCAGCAACTTCACCGAGACAAACTTCTGGATGGATGCATGTTTGCCTTCTCCTTCATGTATGCAACCTCTCCAGTCACTACGACCATTCTAATGCCGATATGAGTCAAAGCGAGAGGAGCCTGGAGAACGAGGACGTTGGGGAGGTTGGGTGACATTTCCAGCCTTATGTACTGAAGTTGTACGTGGTCTGACAGATCTGATTACATTCAGAATAACAATACATTCCTCCAGCGAATTCACGACTCCTCCCACCCGCGAACATGGATTCCTATCAGGAGGAGGAGGAGGATGAGGATTCTACCAAAGTGAGTTGTATATTCTGTAGCTTTAACATACAATCTAAAGGTCCAGATAACGAGACTTAGCGTACATGCAAATTGTGAAAGGAGCTCCAATTCAAAGGTCTTTCATTGTTTGGCCTGCCAGTTAATTGTGTCCTCTAAGCTCTGGCAGCAGTTCAGCTCTGGGCCAGACTGTCTTTGGCCTGTGTGAGGACACCAAAGACCCCGGGTGGATGAGAACTCTTCTGCTTCTAATTTAGCGCCTTAATCTCAGCAGCAATAACTCACTGCTGGGTAATTGTTAATGTTTAATGTTCATAACTTGGTGCTTTATTGTCCCACTGCACTGGGGACAGATGACCGTTACACAGAGACACTGCAGAGATGATAAAACGCCAAAGACCCACTAACTCCAGCAGGCAGAGACAGGAAGTCTCCCACTCATTTCCTGTCTGATAGCCAATGACAGCTGAGCGGAGAGACAGATGCTCTCGGCTCTCCGCTCTGATTCCCCACCTGTTCCTCCTCTCTGCTCTTCAGTTTTGATCTCTAAAGATTTCTCTCTTGAGCTGAGTGTCACAAGTGATTGTTGAAGATGATACAGCATCACATTAGTCATTTCTCACACAAAGCAGTAGTATATCAAAGAACTGTCAGTACATTTACACACACCCAGTATTCGTATTTGTCCTTCCTGCCATAAAAGGCATCAATATGATACCACTATACTCCCAATATGCATGGAGTCTGTTACTCTGAGTAGGAATACTTCCACTTGTGCCAGTTTCAATCACATGCAGGTGAAAACTAATAAAAAAAACACAAATTACCTTAAATATAATATAATGAAATGTTTTAGCATGCATGTAAACATACTGATTGACGGCTCCGTCCCATTTAGTTATGTCAGACGTCCCAAAGCTAGGATCGAAACCATTGCTGTTGATGATTCATGGCATTGATGACAAGTGAATGACTGGACTTCTGCCTCCACAGTTTTGTTTTACCTGCTTGTCACAGCGATGATGCTTCACCAGGCATCCCACCAACGGACGCACAACCCCCTTAACATCACACAGTCTGACACACACTATGAGAACAGGCTGTCATGCGGAGGACTGAACCTCACCTGGATGGACCCTGAACCCACTTCCTGCTCCATCACACCAACATTTCTATCTGAATTGCTCATTAAAGTTGCATCAGGTGGATAAACGTTTCCCACATCAGTGACCACCGGGCTGGATCCCTCCTCCAGTCACCTCAGCTGAACTCTCCTCCTCCTCCTCCGCTCGTTTCTTCCCGTGTTGTCATTTTCCGAGGTGTTTTCTTTCCCCGTCTCCTCACAGCCACTGTGGGCCCGTAAATCCCCGGGAGACGCTGTATATGGAATTAAGCTTGTGGAAATAAACTCCACGCCGAATCTGTTGGTAACTACACACCAAGTTGCTGCCTTCCATCTCATCTTGCTCGCTCATAAACGGGGGGGATGTGCTTATTTTCTGTTCCAGCGTGATGGCTATTATTAATAGAGTTCAATAGGCTTAAATTACCTCCATGCTGAATCCCCCTGAGTGCTGAAACGGATGAGAGGATTTTGAAGACTCTAATAAAGGCCTGAGGGTCTCTCTCTCTCCCTCTCTCTCTCCCTCTCCCTCTCCCTCTCTCTCCCTCTCCCTCTCTCTCTCACCACAGGCTGCTCAGGCCCATGTCTCACTACGCGGTGGCCGACGGCAACACGTGGATGACCGACCCACGCGGGTGTGCTGGCGGTCCCGTCTCCCCGGGAAACCAAAACCTCTCCGTTGTTGAAATGATGCTGTAGTGGGGCAGGATGGTCGACAGGCGTCAGATAGTTCCTGTTCTTTATGAAAACGTAAATATTGACATCATCGCTCTTGGGCTGACTTTTTAAGAAGTTGGCTGTCTGTCTGCAGCACAAACACTATTTCACTCAACGTACTAAGTCTTATCCTCTCGGCGTAACTAAGTTTACGAAAGTGACTGTTCTCAATTTTAGGAGCCATCTTTGAAATTAAGTTTAAATGTCAGGTTCAGAACTTAGCAGCTCTTCGTCTCGGGCAGGGCGATGAATGACTCACAGGGGGGCGATTCCACTTCCTTTAGTGCACCAGCGTCCCATTACAGCTGCACGGCTGTGAGGTGAACTGCAGGTAAAAGCCCCAAACAAGTCGGCGCGTTAATGAGCTTCTGCACATTTAGCACCCACGCGTCGCTTTATACCGCTTCCTCTGATCTGATCTGAACCTGAACCAGGCACTGCAAGGAGTCCTGACAAATGGGTGTGTGTGTGCGTGTGTGTTTGTGGCACCAAACCTTTGTCATTTCAAACAGCTCTGGCCAAAAAAGGAGATGTTTATGAATGAGGGAATATGGTTTCTGGCAACATTAAATCTGGCCCTTAACATTCACAGTACATTGTGAATTTTCAATAGTAATGATATTCAACATTATATATAGTGAATTTACATTAAAGCAAATATTCACACACTAAAAACCAACTTGGATGAGCAAAACGTATACGATGCATTACAATATGTGTTGCCAAGGGTGACAATGCAATCAATCAATCCTGTTATGAGCAAAACTCAAAACACGACGAGCAACAGAATCAAACCACAAGAAACATAAGAAACACATCCGCCACCACGAGCAGGAGACGTAATTGAGAATCAGCTGTGAGTCTTCGTGCCGGAGGCGGAATGAAATAACGCGGACGAGGACTCTGGCACAAACACGCCGCTCGTGTCTGCGCTGGAGCACAAACGCCACAGAAGAGGATGAAGTAATGAGGAAATATAGCTGCAATAAAGGGAGTGATTTAGAAAAGCACTCAACTCTGACACAGTGAGAGCCGGAAGTCGTTGTGCTGCCTGTTTCCATTCCTTCAAACACATTTTCTCATGTAAATGTGCGTCGTTTTGGTGTGTGACGCATTTGGGTTAAGGCCTAAAAACCAACACTGTTTCTATAGGAAACGGGTATTTTATGAAACTGAAAATATTAACTCTAATAAATTTATGGTACTTAAAATATCACATAGAGTTACATCATGTTCACTTCACATTCACACAGCAGCTCTGTGGAAGCTAAGAAAAACTCTCAGCCAAAGTAAAAAACGGAGCTTGGCCAATTCCCACCATGCTGGAAACATGGAGGCAACATGGAGGTGCGCACACACACACACACACACATATGCACACATACGCACACACAAATCCTTGCAGACTCAGCAGCAGCACTAGGTCACACTGTATGACACACTAGAAAAGTGTGAAACACTCAGCTCCACTATCAGCACACTCACTCTCACACACACACACACACACACACACACACACACACACACACACACACACACACACACACACACACACACACACACACACACACACACACACACACACACACACACACACACTGAGCTTCACGCTGGGTCTCTTCAGGTTTCTTTATAACTGTGCATGTTAACAATGGTTTCTGACAAATCATCCGTTGACTCAATAACTTA
The DNA here is from genome assembly GCF_046128005.1 of Genypterus blacodes. Taxonomy (NCBI): domain Eukaryota; kingdom Metazoa; phylum Chordata; class Actinopteri; order Ophidiiformes; family Ophidiidae; genus Genypterus; species Genypterus blacodes. The sequence continues at coordinate 3,139,135 of NW_027466874.1, forward strand.
TTCAGGAGTCCAGACGTCTTAAGTGTGAAACCTCTGCTGCACATGAAGTGAAGTGCTGGCGTGACATTCTGCCATGATTCTGTTTGCCCCTCTCCGCTCCTCCCTTTGTTCCTCCAGTGTTTGGGTGTGTCTCCCCTTTGTTTCAGCTTCCCTCTCGACTGTCTAATGTCTACAATCAGTCCAGGGGAGGAAGACGAAGGAAGGAAGAACCGTCCAGGAAGTGACGAAAATCTAACAATACATTATATACTGTACTATACTGTACTACATTATACATTTTTAGGGTTTGAGTTATAGAGCCTGAATGTGCAGATACACAAAAAAAGAAGAAATCCAAGGTCCGAACTGACGACAGAGTGAAACGTTTAGACTCCCCATGAACATGGGCAACTTCTTTAGTTCATTTGAATCCCTTGGAGTTGTGTGTAGAACTTCTGAATCAAAGGCACCAGAGGAAAGACCCGCTCCTGTTTGAATAGAACCAGCATCTCTCCCAACGTTCCCTGGATCTTCTGTTGTGATCTCAACAGTGCCTGCCCGCCTTTTTGGAACCTTTCTGGACCCTTTTCATCAACCTCTCTTGCCTTGACTTGTGATCTATCTGCCATTCTTTCAGCCCAACAATGTCTCTGCTTTCTTCCCCATCCTCTCACTTTTGCAAAGAAGCATTGGCCTCATCCTGGCACCCACACCTCCTCCTCTTCTTCCCTTATCACCATCCGGTAATCTTCTTTAGTGCTCTGCTCGCCGTTACACTGGATGAGGAGACTTAAAGTTGAGGTGGAGCTCTATAGCCTGAACCTCTGCACGCCGAAATAGAAACTGCCCAGTGAGCCATTGTTGTGGAGATTAAACTCTGCAGTTAAAGCCCAAGGCGTCATATGGCTGCGCTGCACTGTGGCAAGAGTGTATTATGCACTTTAGACTGCAACTCAAAGCAATAGTTAGATTGGGTTTGTAAAGCCTGATAGTTACACCTGATCAAGTCTACAGAACGTCAGCCATGATCAGAGTCCTTGATGTTCTTACAACAGCATGCAAATGAGCTCAACACACGCAAAATCAGATTTAAATAGATAAATGAAAACACAACCATCGAAAGCGAAATCGTCAAAGACAGCTTAAGATGTAATTAAATATTCAGCACCGCTATTCATTTCTCTGCATCACTAAAATGGAACAGGATGCACATGTCTTTTATTTGGGCCAAAAAAAAATTATGTCACCCTTGAGAGGACACTCTGCAAAGGAGGTAACCATGGCAACATTGTCACTGAGACAGGAGGGAACTAATGGATGTTCCCAAATGAATCTGTGCTCGCATCCAAAGAAGTCGTGTAAAAATAGTTAAATGGGAACAGAAATGAGACGAGTGCAGTGACGGCAGGAGTGTGTGAACCTGCAGCACAGCTTCATCCAGCCTTCATCGCTCCTTAAGAGCCACGTTCAAGAACAGCAGGAGATTTAGATGAAATATAGGTTAAATAGGGATATTAAAAGTGAGTAGATTGGGAAAATTCTGCTTAGATTCCCAAAGTTTAAATCCTAAAAAATACAAGAATTATTTGGTAATATCTGAAAAGAAGCAGCATTTTATCTCGGTAAATTCAGGACTGAGACTCTTCGTCATCATCAGCACCATCGTCAGTACTAATGACACCTATATATCACAATCTCCAACACCACAGCCATCATCCTCCTTCATATCATCATCACTCATTCTCATCAATGTTACAAGCTTCTTCATCGTCATAACATTTTTCATCACTGCGATCATCATCATCATCATCACGACACAACAGTGTAGATGCACTGGCATCTCTATCCCCCTTTACTCTCCTTCCCCTGGCACATCACCATGACGATTGGCGCTGGTTCCATGGATACAGTCACTAGGCAACCAGCAGCATCAGCAGCAGTGTCCTGACAGAGCATAGTGGAGCAGCAGAGAGAGCAGCAGATAGAGCAGCAGGCAGAGCAGCAGAGCCGATGTCCTCTAGCTGCACGCAACTTTGCTCTCAGTGAGGAAAGATGTTCGTGTGGTTGTTGGATCTCGGCTCTGAATCCTCTTCACATGCGACGCTAGAGGGGCTTCCTTTAGAGCGACACAGGCCAATACCTCCACCAATGAGCTTGCAGCTTGGGCTAAATTGGAATGATGTAAGGACCCGACGTATTGGCCATAAGAATGATGCAACTCTGTGATCTCGACAGAAACTCAGTCAAATATAACAATGAACACGAAATAACTGCTTTAACTGTGACTGCAGCTTCAAATATGGATACAGCTCCCCCCCCCTCTCTCTCTCTCTCTCTCTCTCTCACTCTCCCTCTTTCTCTCCCTCTCCCTTTCTCTCTCTGTGCCTCTGTCTGTAACAAGCACTGGAAGGCCGCTACAGAATTCTTGATGGTAAAAATAGAATATGTGTACACTGCATATGCACACTGTTTCCAAGAGAGAGGTGATACAGAAAAGACACAACGGTCTGTATGAAAAATTACACAAAACACTGAAAATAGAACCATCAGACGTAAATAGAAACGTCATGAAACCACTGATGATTGATTGATTTGTAGTCCTCTCAAAAAGAAACATGGACAAGGGTCGATTGATAAGTTTTGATCCTGATATTCTTTGTGGAACTCATATATTTCCCCTGGTGTTGCTGCACATCAACTGCATTCATTTGACCTCAGTGGTTGTAACATGCACACAGCACATAAACCCAGGAGGCTGCAAGATGGACAAACTGAACACACAACATACAGCGCACTGTGTATGCTTGCTGGCTGCTACCTGTGACGCTCTGGCGTGGAAGAAGAAGGAGATAATGTCAAAAAATAAATCTCTCCACACTGGGCTCAGGAGTTATCAATCAACATCCTTACGCCTCTCTGTGCTTTAAGATAACAGCGGGGCGACAAATGAGAGCCCATCATCTGAAAAATTATGAAGTGGAAAAATAAAAGCTTTTAGCCTTGTAGAAGCAATAAAACCGTTTAGCTGCTACATTGTACAGCTTTGTCATTACAATCTGCCCATTGCCACGGATGGAATGAGCATGATGGAGTGATTGAACTAAATAATGATGGCACGATGGACTAATAAGGGCTGACTGCTGGATTTAACAGGTAAATGGAGAGAGAGAGATAGAGAAAGGGAGAGAGAGCGGCAGGGACGGAGAGAGTCGGATAGAGGGAGAGAGAGAAGGGGGAGAGTTGGAGAGAGGGAGAGAGGGAGAGGGAGAGAGAGGGGGGGCGATGATGATATATGATGCAGTGTCATATCCCCTCCTGTCTTAACATGTAGCCCCCAGCTTTAATGTCATGATAGCCTCATACCACCATGTATATCATAGCACTCTCTTTCTCTCTCTCTCTCTCTCCCTCCCTCCCTCTCTCTCCCTCCCTCTCCCCCTCTATCTCTCTCCCTCTCTCCCCCCATCTCACCCCCCCTTTCTCTCACTCTCTTTCTCTGCCCCTTTCTCTTTCTCTTCCCCCCTCTCTCTCCCGCGTTCTCCCTCTCTCCCCCTCTTACTCTCTCTCTCTCTCTCTCTCTGCAGTCATGGCTCTTTCATTAGCTCATCACAGAGCTTTAAAGGGCCTGTGGATGAAGCTCTCACAGCCAGAGGGTGAACATGAAGATTAGAAACACATCTATATCTGCCACACAGTTTGCAGCTCAGTGACATGTTTGAAATGATGTCATGTCTACTGTGGTCGCGTGCATACATGTGTGCTTCCTCCATAAAGGCAGGAATGTTGGAGCCTGATCCTCAGCTAATTAATCACATCATCAAACAGATTCCTCCAGTGGAATGGAATCACAGCGTGTAACAGATGCTGCTACATCCCCGCATGATCGACATTAAGGTGATTATCGATGATTATTCCTGAAGGCACGTGCATAATTGATATCAATTACAGGTGGAATGACAGAACGTATGAATATTCAGCAGGTTCTTACGCTGCAGAGTCGAGTAGTTATCCATCTGACAGGCTGCTACTGCTGCTGCTGCTGCTGCTGCTGCTGGAATCCGCGCTTTAAAATAAGGAAATCCTCCGCAGCACCGGACGGGATCAGTGTACCGGGGTGAACCGAACCGGCGTGGAACCAGGACAAGCACCTTCCCCCGCTGCCAGCCGCATCTTCACCCCCGGGGCCCGCAGCACGGAGGAGAGGAGCGCAGCGGCGGATTAATCCCAAAGTCGGTATGAAAAGAAGAAAGAGGAAAAGAAAAAAGAAAACGCGCCGGGTTCGGTTCCCCTCAGTGCTCCACGGAGAACCGGGAGAGAAGACGGATCCGTGTTCGAGTCTCAGCGCGGAGAGCAGCGGCTTCCTTCCTTCCCCTTCTCTCTCTCTCTCTCTCTCTCTCTCTCTCTCCCTCTCCCTCTCTTTCCGTTACCGAAGAAACCCGCTGCAGGGAAAACACGTTCAGCAGGAGCGTCACCTCCCAGCGTGTGTGAGAGAGAGAAAGAGAGAGGGAGAGAGAGAGAGAGAGAGAGAGAGAGGGAGAGAGAGAGAGAGAGAGAGAGAGAGAGAGAGAGAGGGGGGGGGTGGCGAGAGAGAGAGAATGAAGATGGAACCAGGACAGAGCAGGTGTGTGTTGAGCCTGTTCCTCTGCATGCCAGCATATCCCCTTGTGTGTGTGTGCTTGAGGGAGCTTATCCCACACCTGCACATATGTATAGTCCTGCAAAACACACGCAGGCAGGCACACACAGGCACACGAGCACACAGGCACACACACTCACACTCTGTCTACCATGTAAAGGTAATGAGTTGTAATTAATAACCTTTTCCTTGTGGTTGATCCTCTTTCTCTCTGTTGTGTGTGTATGCCAAGTAATCTGTGTGGGCAGATATCATTGTAATGGCCTGATGGTGCAGGAGAGGATGTTAAACTGGAAGCCTCAGCCCACACACACACACACAGGTCAGAGGTCACAGCAGGTCCAACTGATGAGCCTCTACTCGGCCCCAATAGTTCATAGGAACCATTAGTTTCCTTCATTAAAACTTTTCAGGTAGCTACTCTACTCCACTCTACTCTTCTTTTCTCTGCTCTACCCTGCAGTCATAGTATCCTTTACCGTCTGTGCCAGTTGGCGTTGCCAGGAAGACGCTCCAGTTAAACCCGGACTGCAGCACTGGGATTGTCCGAGATTGACTGAGATTAACAACAGTCTGTGAGAGAATAAGAGCCCAGCAGCCAGAGCGGCTTTCTATCAGTCATGAAGCAAACTCTCCTTCTTTCCTCTGGCCTCTCTGCTGACAGGCCCAAACTCTGGAGACGCTCACACATTCACCACTCGGGCCGGCACACGTTTACTTCAACATCACCTCCTTCACCTGCAGGACTCACGTTTCTGCTCCGTTCAAACTCGGCGCTGTAATAGCTAAAGATATTAAGTAATAGCTAACATTTTTGGATTGTGTTTGTTGCCTGGCAACAACAGCAGCCAAATTTAGAGGGCTTCATGCATTTTAGTTTCAAAATAAGATATCTTGCACAGTGATCAAGTGGTACCTAAAATGGATGACAACATAAACATGGTGTTTTTTTTATGAAGGGTGGAGCACAAACAGAGAGAGAGGGAGAGAGAGAGAGCGAGAGAGAGACAGACAGACAGACAGACAGACAGACAGACAGACAGAGACAGAGAGAGAGAGGGAAGGGAGAGAGAGTGAGAGAAGAAAACAGCTGATCAGTTTCGATATTATTGATGAAAGTGGAATGGAGCGCTTGACCCTGTGTGTGTGTGTGATGACATGGTGCCTGATGTGGCTGCGTCTCATAAAGGCAGTGAGCCACAGGAGAACACACTTTACAGTGATTCAAAATCAATACCAGCAAAGCTTTACTGGGCTTTGTGTCGCGTCTGTTAATAAGATGCTGCTCCTCATGTGGTCACTGCCCGCAATTGTCTCATGAAACAGTAGCTGTTATTAGTCCAGATTGAGTTATGGATCAGCTCCTTCACCCTCGTGGCTCGTGTTACAGCCCTTTGTCTGGGAGAGAATGAGGAATTAAGGACCAGATAAAGAAAGTACAAGGCACCGACATGTTATTCCTCCATTATCAAGCAGCAGAAATCCGTTTATCTCTCAATCTGTGAGGCGACGCTGCCAAGGTGCCGGTGTGCTGCCACAGCTCCATCAGGTAAACCACAGATATCTGCTAGGCAAAGGCAGCCTGGAGTTTTGTAGAACGAGATGTCATATTTTACTTTTATATTATGCCATTTTTATAGCTTAGTATATTGGGGAGTATTTGTGGAAGATCGTCAAAATAAGAGCCTCCTGTAAGCCGAACCCACTGCACCTGAAGACTCATTTTTGATGAGTCCATCGCTTCCACAACATGTTTACATCAACACAACTGAAAACACGTGATAAGACCCAGGAAAGTCAGTTTGCGGCCCCTTTTATTGCTTCAAATGTATGTGGGCTGAAATGATCACGTCTCATAAAGGTCTTACTCTCAGGTAACTCAGACGAGCTATATTAAAGTTAAACAAGAAACAGCGTTTTACACTCTGTTACTCTTCGGTCGTCCCAAATCATTTTAAGTGAGCCAAGTTCTGCCCACAGGTGCTATTTAGGGAAGCTTGGATTTAGCTGATTTCTGCCCACAGGATCTATTCTGGGCGTGTGTGTTAAGAGAGGCGACGTGGATCAGCTCTAAAACACAGGTCACACCCCTGTAAATGTGAAGAGCTCAGCTATTCGGGGCTTTATAATTGCTCAGCCTCTTCATCAGCTAATGCCGAGTCGCTCAGTGTGGGCTGGGAAATTTAATAATGATGTTCATAACATCACAACATCACACCTGCACTGCAACATCAGCTGGCAAACCAGAGAATCACCTGCAAGAGACCCAGGTAAAGCTGCAAACTCTCACTCACTCTGCCTCTGTGTGTGTGTGTGTGTGTGTGTGTGTGTGTGTGTGTGTGTGTGTGTGTGTGTGTGTGTGTGCTGTCGCACATAACTGAATCATACATTACAATGGACGTCAGCTGGACGATGAACGATTTCTAGTCATACTGGCAGTTGCACAAGTGTAGACACACATAAACACACACACACACAGAAAGTCTTGGAGGCAGTAACAGCCAGCCACACATAATGATTTGATGGTCACTTCGGCTGAGCAGGATAATGGATGTGTGTGTGGAGAGGGAAGGTGGCTGTCAAGACCAGTGTCATTACAGGTACACACACACACACACACACACACACACACACACACACACACACACACACACACACACACACACACACACACACACACACACACACACACACACACACACACACACACACACACACACACTAACACACACACACACACACACATCCCAGAGGGACTGGGAGCTGATCCCCTGCAGGTAGCAGGATGTCATGCAGTGAACTGACAGCCCAATGAGGAGCCAACTAAAGAATCGTAACATTGAAATCACTGAAGCCTCAATAGTTGCTTCCTGTTGAGATGTTCGCTAATTCAATGTTGCCAAGCAACAAACACAATTCCAGCCAGAATGGAGAGCTTTGGCCAAATTTACTTGGCAACACTATTTTGCAGCAGGGAGTAAAATAAGTTACTGAAGGATTAATGCCTCCAAATGTTGCAGTGTCACATTATGAAGGTTGAGAGGAACAGCGTGGGTGTGAAGAGTCCACATAAGACGAGTCCAAAGGCTGTGCAAGGGCTGGACCAATGAGATACACTGCTAAAAGATCACAGAAGACAAAGCGGATATAATCATATATATATAATTACAGACTATATCAGCACTATAACATACTGCTTATTTACCAGAATACAACAGACAGAGTTCAATCATTGGCTGAAAATGTTAAACTGGAACTCAAATGCATCCATACAGTGCACGCCAAACATAACACTTCCATATAGTGCAGGTAAATGATTCATTGTGGTTTCCATAATACATAAGTCAGAGCAGCCAGGGACGGTGCCTCTACTGCCACACACAGCAACAAAGGGTTAAACTCTGCTTGTTAGACGCTCTGCTAGTCCCAGCGTCTATAGACAGAACTAGGGGTGTTGCAATTTAGGTAGATGAAACTGAATTGAATTTGTTTACAGGGGTTCTAACACACGTCCTCGCTCAGGTTCACTAGTGATACACTCCTTTGGGTTAGACAAGCTTGGACACAGCTATGCAGAGGTGTGTACAGACCCGCCACTGGCCTTCAGCAGCCTCTTGCCTTGTTTATGCCCGGGGCCAGCTCTGCTACATGCATCACTATCAGCCACAACAATGTCCACTAAGTGGTCAAACAGTCCTTAAGATACTGAAATCTCCTGTGGTAAATGCTTGGGTCGTGTTTGTTTCATTGATTCGATAGCGTTTCTCACATTGGAGATGATTGCGTAATGGCTGTGTGAGATCTTTTGGAGTGAAAGTGGGATCTGTCAGTGGCTCTTCTCCCTCAGCACGCCCGCCTCTGAGGGGATACACCACTAACTGATTGGAGCGTTAGAGAGAAGACGAGCAGAGAGCGGCGCAGTAGGCAGCTTGTCCCACGGTCTTCTTCCTGCCAATATGAAATATCCACCGTTGCTATGGAGACTCACTTTCATGAATCACAGCGTTCCTTTTTTTTTCTTCTCACCGGGTGTGAAAAGCTGCAGTTTTAAGCCGTCTTGTGCGTTGTGCCCATGATGTGTCTGTATCGTAAGCTGCAAGATCTGTTAGGTATTAGGTGGGAAAGAGGCGTTTCAGTCCGCTCCCACTGACATGACTAATTGGGTTGCGAGTTAGCTGGGTTGGTAAGGACGGACTGACAGCAGAGAGAGATGAGAGCAATGTGTGGGCTGATGTGGGTTAGATGGTCGCTGAGCCGGCGTTTGGACCGGGTGATGTGTTGCGACATGATGGAGATGCAGAGAGAAGCAGTAAAGAGTTGAAGCATTGATTCCGTACATATGTAAGGGCGCAGATTGAGACGCTTGTCACTCAGAAGCCTGAACATCTCAGAACGGAACATAAACGTATATTTATAGGTTCTAATTTACCACAAATGACACGTGTCCCTCCTCGCGCTCTCCCTCATTCTTATCCTGAAGTACATTCATCTCCATACTGCGTCGTCCCTTATATATGTGCCGTTTTGTGAATGGATGTTGCTAGGTAACTGGAGTGCAGTAAAGCGTGAACTGCTGGGTTCTTGTATTTAGTATGATTGAGGATGACGACAACAGTTTAAAATAGGAGATGAATTACATATGTGCACAGAGAAGCTGTGCCACTTTACATACGTCACGGTTATTAGTCTGACACAAAGCAGATGTAGATCCGTTAATATGTCGACATGTGTTGCAGTTGGCTGTATGGGCGACATGTTATACTGTTATACTGTTATAACTGTTATACTGTTATACTGTTACACTGCAGAATGTAATGCTGAAGCTCCCAGGCCAGGTTTTTACCTCACGAGTGTCTGAGGTTGGTCATATTTGGTTTGTCGAGCCTTTTACACTCAAAAAAGTAGTAAAAAAGCAAAAGTAGCTTCTTTTTTTTTGCATATTAAAGCATTGCATAGGTTTCAAAACAGCATCTAAACACACTAATGTCCTCATGAATGCTTATTAACATGCAGGTTCCCACATGATTTGAAGATGTTGTGATGCCTTCTGGTGCCGACCCAAGCAATGGAATACTTAGCCCCATCAGTGGTAAACCTCTGATACACAGCTGAACTGCTAGTATGTTGTTTGTTCCGTGTAACAATGGATTTTAATGAATATTTCAGTCCCCAGGGGCTGCAGCTGCAGCATATTTGCTTGTAAAGAATACAGGCAAACTCTGCCTGTATTTCTTTGTCTATTTTTATAGTATGATTGCACCGCATACAGTAAAACAGTATCATCAGTATATAGAGTCAGTGAGCAATGTTAGAAGATTAAAGCGACAAATAAAGCACAAAGAACATCAGAGGAAGAATTAAAGAATGAAAGAATGTCTTGTGTGCCGATCAAGGTCAAGTTCTACAATCTAGAATCTCCACAAACTGCACGGAAGGGACAACTTTAATCTGAAACACACACGCGCACACACGCAAACACACACACACACACACACACACACACACACACACACACACACACACACACACACACTCTTATTTTTGAAGGACAAGGTCTCGTTCAAGCTCATCTGGTCACAGTGCTTTATTATTTAATAAGAGTTATACAGCAGAGGCGTAGGTACCCAGATGGTCTGAGCAGATATTAATTCCTCTAAATATCACCGTGTGCTTCCTTATTAATGAGCTCAGAGGCAAAGCGTCCTGACCTCGCCGCTCAGACCTGGAGTGCACCCTTTCAAAATGAAATTCATCGGACACTTTGCACATTTATACTAAGATTGAATCAAATGTATTCTATTGTTTATATATGTTGTTGTGTATAACTGTTTTTGTATTCACTGATCCTGCTTCATTCATATGGAGCCATAGAATGAATGGAAAGCTGGATTTGTCAGACACACACACACACATCCACACACATGCACAACCTCCTGTCCCGCGTGTGCGTTTTCCGGCCGTGTTTATCGTTTGATTAACCAGCGTATGTGCAATCATATTGTAATTAGTGGTGTAACAGCCCTTTACAGCTGTGTGGCAGAGCGACGGCGTCACATCCAGTTAATTATGCGACACAATCAGCTCCCAATCTGCACTCACAACCCTTTAAGAATTTCTCTTCTTCTCCTGCTCCTCTCTCTCCTTCTCCTTCTCTCATCTTATCTTTCTCCTCCTGCCTCTTCCTCCTTCTCTTTGTCCCGTCCTCTCTGATCTTTCATTCATCTATTCATCAGATTTAAGTCTTTGACGATTTTTGTTCACATTCCTTCCTTTCATTTCTGTTTTTCCCCTCTATTTCTAAGAGAGGAGACAAGTTTACTATTTATCTCTCTGCTATATTTTTAATGTGTGTGTTGTGTCAAATAAGTACTTTAGATAGACGAATGAATCTCTCTCTCTCTCTCACACACACACACACACACACACACACACACACACACACACACACACACACATTCAGCCTTTCACTGCCATGCCTCCTCTCACTCTCACTTGCATCAGCACTTCTGCCTCCTGATGAATATATGAATGAGATTAAAACAGAGCCACACACACTCACACGCATGCATGCACACACACTCTGTCACTCGCTCTCTTCTCTTCACTACATGGGGACATAAACATTTTATCGTTTCCATTTTTCAACTTCCAGCGACAGCGTCTGCTGTCCTGAAAGCTTCACCTCCTTATTTCTACTCAAACAAAACGACATCAAAACAGAGCAGATTAAGTGGAGGCCATTTGTTTTGCCTTTAAAGAAACTTGAAGTCACAGGAGCTTAAAGCAGAGTAAAAAGCCACCTAATGAGCAGCCTTACGGTCAGGAAGTCTCACTGTGTGACAACAACTTTGATTCTCCGCCTTAAATCAGCCCAAATAAGCACAACAACAAATAAATAATGCAGCTAACAAGCGTGTTTTACCTCCAGCGAGGATCCTTTTCCCTATTTACAATGGAGGAGGAGCCTTGTCCTGTGTGTGTGTCTCTATGTGTGTGTGTCATAAACCTTTTTCTCAGAGCCCGAAGGTATAATTGGCCCTTAAGGTCGGGACAAAGAAGGACAGACGAAGGATTAAAGACAACGCTGGAGGACAGCGGGGAGGAAGAGATGAAAGCTGCAGGAGAAGCTTCAGGAGAGAGAGACACGACAACAAAACAGATGTGAGGAGTGAGTGAGAGAGAGAGAGAGAGAGAGGATGCTGTGAGGCAGGAATGAAACTAAACTTCTCCCTTCTTCTTCTTCTTCTTTTCATCCTTTCTCTCTCTGTCTTTCACTATGCTGTGAGCTCTCTGTTGCTATGGCAACCTGCTCCTGCCATCGCTTAAGAAAGAGAGGATACCTGAAGAGAGGGGAGGAGAGGTCGATGAACATGAGAGAGATGGATGGCTACGTTGATGCGCACAATAACGCAATTGTTGCCAATATAATGAGTCATTTAACATAAATTGACGAGCCTCTTTTACACGGACGCTTATCTCAGGTGTCAGGTGAGAAGTTTGACGGCTCCAGCTGCCAAGATGGATTAGGCAGGCAGCTGAACCATGGGACACGTCGTAGTTTCTTGGAGATTATATGAGAACCTCTTGCCAAAGCATTTCATTCATTCATTCATGTTTCTAGCTGCTGATCTCTTCTGTCTCTCAAAGCTCTGAGCTGTGCGTCTCATCCGTTCCATTTGAAAGTCAAGAGTCATTGGTGATCTTCTCCCATCACATCACATCAGCTCACCTGCCTCTGCGGCGCATCCGGGCCGACTTTTACAATCTTACATTACAGCTTGATTGGCAACAGACAGAATACTTTTAGCTACGGTCCCAGTGCCAGGAAGGGAAAAGTCAAAATTGCTTTCTTAAGTGGGATTAAGATAGGATTTTCCCATTCGGATGCTGCTGTAATGTGGGCCCAGGAGTCATTCTCACAGTTGTTCACAAAGCCATTAACTCTGTTCAGTCAGTTCAGACACAAGATTCTCTCCCATGGGGCTGATTCGCAATTGCATCAATTACCACGGTCCTGCCCAACTGTTCTCATTTGGAGAAGAAATTACACTCACAAAGGGGTTATTAAGGCAAACACCGCTCACAAAAGAGCCTATTTAAAGGGGCATTCCCCCCCTCAAAACAAAGCTGGAAATATCCAAAACATAAGCACATATCTCCTGAAACTGGAAACAGTCAGGCTCCACTCGGTTTAATTTAAGAATAAGAGTGTATGCATGTGAATCGTGCCATTGTGTTGTGTTAATTACAGCTCAGTGGTGTCGGTGGGAGGATGGCAGAGCTCACAGACTCAGAGGGGAAACTGTGAGAAGAAACATCGTTCCCAAGGGGCCCAGTCGTCGTAAGATTGCGATTATTATTGTCAGCATTGAACACAGTTATAGCTCAGCTGGGGGGGGGGGAAACAGGTGAAACTGTTCCATTCATGTCCTGTTTTCATTTAACCCTTTGGCCTCAGCACACATAGTCACTGGGTCAGGCACGATACACACACCTGAGCTCTCAATCAAGTGCATTCACACTCATCATGTCGTAATAACTGAATGAAAAAACATACAAATGAAAACTGTAGATTCAGCCTATCTATAGATTTATCAATTTTTTAAACACAGAAAGTTACATTTAGGTGCTTGGAGCTAAATCAAGCCTTTCCTTATAAAGTTAGAGCCATTTTTATTACAGCCATGCTCCATTTCCATATGTTCTCCACCAGGGGGCGTGACCAGGTTCAGTGTGAAACAAAGCAACTAGTGAGTGACTTGGAACAGTCACCATCATGACGTACAACCATGAAATCCTCACAGCCTCGCACAAAAAACAAACAAAGAACGTCTCAAAGCTACAAATCTGGAGGAGGAGAATTTAGAAATGTTGAGACGTGGAGGTCACCTGAGTAGTTTCGCTCTGTAGTGCCTCAACTCTGCAGAATGATGAGTAAGTGGTTGAAGTACTAGTTGGATTTCACTCCGACTAAAAAAAAAGCATGACACACTAAATATTACATTTGCCAGCCCTTGATACATCCTGAGAGATCATTTCAGCCTGGCATGTCAGTACAGTGGCACATGATGACACACAAACACACTAGAGCTTCAGGTAGAATAAATGTCAGTATGTGTCGTCACCCCAATATGACTTCCCAACCCTCCTCCACAGTTAAGTGTGTGTGTGTGTGTGTGTGTGAGTCATGAATGAAACGCTGCTTGAAGTAGGCATGTGGTATCTTAGTGCATCATCCTTATCGACTCAATGGGATTGGATATCGTTGACCCACTACCACACATCATCGCACGGGTCTGAGATGAGATCTAGCCATTCCGATTGGGCCGCCACGGTCAAATAACTCCCTCTCTTTCCCTGACTCATCCAACAGGATGAGTAGGACTGGTTTCCATAGCAACAGCAGGTAAAAGGGTGTGGGGGGAGAGAGAGGAGAGAGAGGAGAGAGGGAGGGAAAATGACAGAGGGAGCGCGGCAGTGAGGGAGTGCAGCCATTCAAGTTGGCCCACGTATGACCACACACACACGCGCACACACACAAATATACAAAGGTCACATTCTCATGGTTACTCAATGTTAAACTGCAATGCCATAAGCCAGGACTATGAACCATGTATACTGATCCACCCGAGTTATAAGAGAATAAAATAATAATAAGTAATAAGCTCATAATATCCTCGGAGTAGATTTGATGAATGACTTTAATGAATTGTTTCAGCCTCAGTGTGTAGTCATGTAAAACTGTTCTGTCTCCTTCTGTTTCTACCTCAAGATCAGCTGGAGTGATGCCGGGCGCAGAACACAACACAATGCAGCACAACACAATACAACACAACACAATACAATACAGCACAACACAGCACAACACAGCACTGATTCAAAATGAGGCTGTTGTTGAGTTGTTGCCTTTAATAAGTCAAACTGTATGTGTGTGTGTGTGTGTGTGTGAAAGTGATTTTGATTTATCGTGCAGCCTGAAGTACTTTGGAGTGTTTGTTGGAGAGAGTAAAATGTTTTGTGCTTTATGTGCATTCGTGTGTGTGTGTGTGTGTGTGTGCATTCAGCTTGTAACTCTCCTCTCCTTTCCTCTCCTCTCCTCTCCTCTCATTCCAGACAAAAACCTTAACTCAATATGCAAAGACTCATACAGCAGCAGCGAGGAAGGCTTACGTCTCTGTCATCAGTCAGTCAGTGTGTGAGGCAGCTTGGTTCAGCCGCAGCAGCGACGCAGCAATCAGAAGGAAAGGAGTAGTTTAAGAAATGGGAATGATGGAACCATAAAGTTCTCTCGCAGCTCTATGAATATTTTGTGGTATATAAAGAGATGGAAATGGACTCATCACTCTGTATGGAGCTCTCAGCTGAACACCGTGCAGCTCTGCCATAATGGCAACATAATACAGAATACAGAGGGATCATAATACAGAACACAGGGGAGGAGTTTCAGGACAGCAGACTGAGCCGATGTGAAGGTCGAGTGGAGCAAAAAGGCTGAGGGGACATTTCTTTAGGGAACACATCATCACATGTTTGGTATTTACCCTTATTTATATAATGTAATATAAGAGCAAATAAGCATGGAACATTGTCAATATTGCAAAATGTGAGGTTCACATCAAACAACCCGAAGGTCCTGAACTTCCCTTAAAGCTTTGATTGATTTGGTTCTTCACTTCTAGAGCACATTGCTGGTTCACACACTCAGTAAGCATGAGGCTGGAGCACAGCTGACCTGTGAGAACAGAGCCTGACAGGGCCTAAAACTGCCTGTTTTCACACAGTGTGCACAGTGGTGCATCAAAGCATTGATAGGGTTTCAAAGTCAAAGTAGACCATTAATGTAAAAGAACACAGATAATGATGTCTCGTTTAACCGCAACACACACACACTGAAAAGCAAAGTGGTGTTTTGTGCACACACACATTTATATCCAATGACATAAGCCTTGTGTTACCAGTATGATGTTTGTCTGTGTGTCCGTGTGTGTCCATGTGTGTGTGTTCGTGTGTGTGTGTCCGTGTGTGCATACGTGCATACGTGTGTCTTAAATCCTTACCTGTGCTGTCAGCCAATCAGCCAATGAGGGTTCAGATTGCTGCTGCGTGAGGTGAACCAGCTGTCAGTCACCCTGGAGATCAGTAGTGGGTGGAGCCTATATCCCCGGGTGACGGCCTGTGGTTAGTCAGGTTCATCTCTGCCTCCTTGTAAACCCCGCCCACTGGGCCCTGCAAGGCCTTATGGTTACCATGCTCTGCCGGACATGTTCCCGTCTGTCTGTCCGTCCGTCTGTCTCCCTCCAAGCTGTCTGTCTGTCTGTCAGCGGGACTCTTCTTCTTGAATCTTCTGGCGTGGTCCTCATATAGGTTCCCCGTCTAAACAGAAAACAGAAAGTTTGTTTTTTGGTGAGTCATGAGTGAACATTCATCCCAAAGTGAAGCTTCTCATGACAGTGCAGCTGTGGCGTCCAGCTGTTTAATTGAATTAGTCACAGTAAAGCATCTAGAATGAGAATACCGAGAGGTGCGACACCCCTGGGTTTGTGATTGATGGGGGAGAATGAAACGTATGGTTTCAAGCTGCGCCTCGTTTCCTGGAATGCATCCTCTGAAGGCGTCGTCTGAAGAACACTCACATCATTGTCACTCCGCTCGACTGCGCATCAATCCTGCATCAACTTTACTTTCAAATATGCGTAATACACTTTTGGAACTATTCATTTTTCATACATTTTCTTTCCTTGGGCGTACACAAAGAAGGGAGTTGTTACAGGCCGTCCCATTTAAAACTCAGAGCCCAAACCAAAGCGTCTGTCCCCTGCAGGTCGTGGGCCTGCGTTGGGAACACAAAGCTTCTTGGAGGATGACAGAACGCTCTGCTTATCTGCAACCAACAGACCTCATTGGCATTGCCAGCGTGAACAGGTGCAACTTGGACCGGCCAAAAATAGCAAATAAAGACAGAGAGCGGCTCCAAGTGTGGTAAATGAGCCAATCTGTGTGATTTACAACAGCCGAGCACGCAGACCAACACGCTAAAGGGGCACACTACTACAATTCATCATATTAAATCCCAGTCTGGTCACTGTTCAGCCTGTGAAAACAAAAATAAGCATGTAAAGGCTTTTGTAACTGTGGAGGGAGATAAGCGCAGTCATGGAAACTGACCCTGATGACATCACCGGAGTTTATTTGCATGGGCGGAGAAAACTGCAAAAAAAAGAAAAGAATAAAGCTCAAACTTCTTTGTTTGTCCCACACATGAGTGTACAAAGTGCTCATGTGTGTCACTGCAGCAAACTTACAAAATGTCACAACTAATTCAATTAATTTATTCAAAGACAGAGGGAGACAAAGACAATGAGCTACAGACAAAGACAGGGAAATGTGCTTGACTTTGCAAGAATCTCTCTCTCTCTCTCTCTCTCTCTCTCTCTCTCTCTCTCTCTCTCTCTAACACACACACACACACATTTTCCATTCAACCTGCATGTGTACCTGCACACTGCTTATGTGCAGGTCTGGTTATAAATCCCTCCTCCCCGCACCACAATCCAATTCCATGCTTGTCAATCTTCCATCTAATTTCAATGTAAAGGAAGTATAGGAGCTTAAATTAGGTCTTATATCCTGTTTTAGGTTTGTGTGACTGTGATGTGCAGCTCGTGATGCGAGGGTCACATCTCATGGGTGATCAGTGATCAGTGTGATGTCGCGTTGTCGTGTTGCTGAATATCACAGAACAAAGTTCATGTGTCTGAGAGATTTTCTTTCTATTCTTTGTTCTGCCCGGACGAACACAAGAGCAACAGAAAACTGACTATTTACTGTCTGTCTCCTTCTGTTTGTCCCTCCCCTGTCTCTCTGTTTCGCTCTCTCTCTCTTCCCATGCTGGCAAACAGAGGGAGTGAAGGGTGAATTAATAAAGGAGTGAAAGTGGAGCACAACTCCCTGAGGTCTGTCTTTTCTGGGACGCTCACACAGAGAAATAAAGACGTACACACATGAATACAGTACATACACACACACACACAGTGAAACACAAAGTCTACAGCCTACACAAAGACGCACACGTGTAAGATCCACAGCCATTGTGCTTCTTACTGTGGTGATGGGATGGGGCGAGAGAGAGAGAGAGAGAGAGAGAGAGAGAGAGAGAGAGAGAGAGAGAGAGAGAGAGAGAGAGAGAGAGAGAGAGAGAGAGAGAGAGAGAGAGTTCCATACATCTCATCCTCTGCATGCTCCAGCCTCAGGGTGGGAGGAACAAGAGAGGGAAAGCGAGGAGGACAAGAGCCACGTGAGGAGGGACGCATGCAGAGTGCTGCCGAGGGCAAAGAGACGCACCATCAACCACAGACCAAGGACTCAAATCCATTATTTACCTCAAAGCAGAAGCACAAACATAGAAAAACATCATGATTCCACATAAAGTCCCAAATATGAAATAAAATAATATGAATAAAACATCACAACAAAGTTATTATGAAAACTGAGATGAGAACTGAGAGAGATTAGTGATTGATGTTTTTTGAAACAGAGAAACTGTGGAACCTCTAATTAAATCTCTTAAAATCAAGCCAGACTGTTTCTATTACTGATGCAATAATACTGATAATCAACAATTAGTTTACTCAAAGACAGACACAAGGTTTACTCTCCTCTCCCTCTCCCTCTCCTCTCCTCTCCTCTCCTCTCCTCTCCTCTCCTCTCCTCTCCTCTCCTCTCCTGTATGTGTTCAGTCATATCTGTGTGACCTCCTAAATCCTAAATTGCAGCACAGGCTCTTCTCATACGTAGAGTCGTCTGCTTTACAGTCAGCAAAGCGAGTGTTGTTCTCTAACGATGAACAGGCTGATAAAGACTTGTTAATCATTAAGCCCTGTCAGCACAGAGGGGGGAGGGTGTGTGTGTGTGTGTGTGTGTGTGTGTGTGTGTGTGTGTGTGTGTGTGTGGTGGGGAGGTGGGGGGGGGGGTCTCCCTTGGGACTTTTGCTGTGTAATCCAAGAGAGAAAGAACGAACATATAAGGTGTAAGACAGAGAGTGAAGCAGTGAGTTCATGAAGCTGCTGCTCTGTTTCCCTTTATTACCCTGTTGGTGCCCGATGCAGGAGAGATAAAAGGCAGCAACAAAGAAAGCCTCTAATTAGCACCCAAACATCTTAATTCCAGCTTTGATTGTGTTCAGTTTGAGACTCTGCAGAGCTCGGGGATCCCCTCAGTGAAACATAACATCTATCACATCTACAGTGAAAACAGGCCAAATATTAAACATGGCTAAGAAAATAGAAAATAGAAAACGGAGCATAAAAGCTGTGAGAATGTGGAATGCTTGGAAGAAGACATGGAAGCTAGTGCCAGGAAGGATTTAGGAAAGTTTTATTAACCGTCACAACATTTTGGGGAAAGCCTTCAAATGTGTGTAAACCTCCAACTTCTATTTCAACTTTAGTGAAACAGTCCTGACCTTTGACCCCGGACAGAGAACGAGACTAAATGAGGACAAATGCCTTCGTAAATTCATTCACCAAGCTATGAAATATGACCTCATTGTTTTGTTTATCTTCCATTTGTGTTAAAGTATAAGATCAGATGAAGGCGGTTATGTTTAGGTATCCAGGTTAAGGTTAAAGACAGTTAAGGGGTTAAGAAAGGTTGTCTCCGCCCATAAACACAGTGGGATCCAATCAGAAATAAGCAACAAGGACGCTTCTGTCAAACATGCAGGTCTGAAAATAGACAGTAGATCAATCCAATACTTCACCACATAATCACATCATTCAAAGATAAAGCGCAGGTAGGAGTTGAGCTCCCCAGGCAGAGATGGAAGCAGCTGATGAGGAATAAAATGAGATTAAACATTGATAAAATGTCAAGATGTCTCCAGAAGCAGTTCAGACCTGAGACACGCAGAGACTAACAATGTCAGAGGACAGAGTCAGAGAGAGAGAGAGAGACAGACAGAGACAGACAGAGGAGGGATGGTGGAATGTGGCACCAAGGTAACCAGGTAATGATGACATCACCCAGGTAGAGACGCAGAAGAGGGACTCCCCTCCACCAACACACACATAAGAAAGAAAGAAAGCAAGTAAGAAAGAAAGAAAGAAAGAAAGGAAGAAAGAAATAAAGAAAGAAAGAAAGAAAGAAAGAAAGAAAGGAAGAAAGAAATAAAGAAAGAAAGAGTCTTTTGCAGAGGCCCAGGGGGTATCCTGCTATCCCACAATGCTTTGCTCTAACCTACTTTGTTATTTCTGTGTCTTTGTCTCTGAGTGAGCCAGCTCCTCCATACACACCAGCTCCATGACTTGTGTGTGTGTGTGTTCTTGCATTTCAAAGGGCCAAATCCATAGGAATACTGTATGCGTGAGTGTGTGTGAGAGTCTCGTGTCTGTGCGCAGATGATCGCTGACCTCCCACACACACACACACACACACACACACACACACACACACACACACACACACACACACACACACACACACACACACTAAGGAGAAGCTACAGCAAAAGATGGCGGTGATGATGAGGTTGATTCTAATGGAATACAATCACATGAACATCAAAGGACTTGTATTACTTCTTACTTACAGCCCTGTATGTATGTGTGTGTGTGTGTGTGTGTGTGTGTGTGGAGTTTTGTGTGAGTGTCTTCATCATTACAAAGATAACATATACTTGTCACATATGCTTGTATCTGTGTATGAGAGTATCTATGGCTGAATGAGTGTGTCTACAACTCGTGCATCTCTCTCTCTCTCCCTGTGTTTGTGTGTGTGTGTGTGTGAGAGAGAGAGAGAGAGCGAGAGAGAGAGAGAATAAAAGCTGTGGGCTGCCTGACGACCAGCTCAGCAACACTGTGTTACCAAGGAAACAAATGAGAGGAGGATGAAAGAGTGTGAGACAGAGGGAGGGAGTCTATCTATCTATCTATCTATCTATCTATCTATCTATCTATCTATCTATCTATCTATCTATCTATCTATCTATCTATCTATCTATCTATCCCACATCATTATTGATTATTGATGATTTCCCATCTGTACACCTTCTGGTTCTCATTATTGGCTGTGAGCATAATTAGCAGATCACACATCCAGGTCACTTTGGGTAACCACGGAAATGAAAGTAACAGGGATGCGATCAAAACTTCACCATGATCGTTTCACTGTATTAATCTGCATCATCTTACTTATTCATACTATATATTTATATACATTTCACTCGAGTCCTGAGATGTTAAATGGCTCGAGTGTTGCTGAGTCCTTCCTCTAACTGGGTCAGCATACGGCTAAAAAGGAAGTAAAGTACAACGTGGAACCTCCTTTCTCCCTCTCTCTCTCCCTCTCTCTCTCTCACACACACACACAGACTCTCCTTGCACTCCCCCTCACACACACCCTCACACAAATATTTCTCATCAGTCTGACATCGCACCAAACTCTGGAAGAAGGGCTCCACCTGCTGCACACACAGGAAGACACACTCACGCTCTCTCTCTCTCACACACACTCACACTCCTGTCACTCGCTCACTGAGCAGCAAGGCCTGATGGTGTGTAACCCCCCCCCCCCCCCCCCCCTCTTCCTCCCCTGCAGTGAATGGGAATACACACACGGTTTAAAGCCTTTAATCTGTCACAGATCTGAGCAAACTCACTCAGGTCTCCTGCTCACTTTCTGATGACTCATCATACAACCATAACCACAGTGTCCCAAATTAGAGATAACACTTACCAATACATTGATCTTGAGATTGTAAATGTACTTAATCACTTTCAATATTGCGTGGGAAATCAGTTCAACCAGAATCAGATCCATAATGATTTTGTCACTATTTCATTATTTATTGGGGACAATTTCTCTCATAATGAACCTACAAGCACACCATGAACCTGACAGATAGAAGCAGAGACAGAGACAGGGACAGGGACAGGGACAGGGACAGGGACAGAGACAGAGACAGAGATAGAGATAGAGATAGAGATAGAGAAAGAGATAGAGATAGAGATAGAGACAGGGACAGGGACAGGGACAGAGACAGAGACAGAGACAGAGATAGAGATAGAGATAGAGATAGAGGCAGGGACAGAGACAGAGACAGAGACAGAGATAGAGATAGAGACAGGGACAGGGACAGGGACAGAGACAGAGACAGAGACAGAGACAGAGACAGAGACAGAGACAGAGACAGACACACTCACAGTCCTGTTGATGTTCAGCTCCAGACCACATAGATTATTCAGCACAGTAAATAGTGAATGGAGCAGACAGATGGCATCCTAAAGATCCCATCGACACACACGCTCACACACTCTATGTACAGTACGCTCTATTCACACACTTGCCTGTCTTTATGTCTCATCCACATACAGTACATGTTTCCCTCACACACACACACACACACACACACACACACACACACACACCTCCACAGGCATGTATCCTTGTCCACGTAAATTGTCCTTTACGCGCAACAACCTCAGGCTGTCGTCCGCTGGCATCTGCAAACCGCCCCAGCTAATTGGCTAATGGTCGAGAACACTCTCACTGACTCACTCTTTGCCTTTCAAGTACACACAAACAAACACACACACACACACACACACACACACACACACACACACACACACACACACACACACACACACACACACACACACACACACACACACTAAGATGCACACACACATTTCCAAGTGGATGCTCTGTTAGCATTTACACAGGCGCAGTTACTAACGCTTAACTCATGTCAGACCAGTCAGACAGAGAGAGAGATGGATGGAAAAAGAAACAACATAAAGAGTCAGTGTGTGTGTGTTTGTGTGTTTGTGTGTGTGTGTGTGTGTGTGTGTGTGTGTGTAGGTGCACCGTGTGTGTGTGTGTGTAGGTGGACAGTGAAGCTGACTGGTAATGTTATACAGAATGTTATTACATATTCATAGCTCCTATCTACATGCACAGAAACAGGATCAGATATGCTCATGGTGCCTTGCTGAAGAGTACAACAGCAGACAGGATTTGGACAGACAGCCAGAGAGAGAAAAGGTAGACAGAGGAGGAATGGCACAACGGTAGACAAGAATGAGAGAGGGAGAGAGGGGAGAGAGAGAGAGAGAGAGAGGGGGGGGGGGGGGGGGGGGGGGGGAGAGAGAGAGAGTGAGTGGTAGGCAGGAGACTCTGTGTGGGTTGACTTTCTCTCTCCCGGGTGCTATGGTAACATACAGAGCTGCAGCTAGTCGTGCTATGGAGAGGAGAGGAGAGGAGAGGAGAGGAGAGGAGAGGAGAGGAGAGGAGAGGAGAGGAGAGGAGGGAGAGGAGTTGTAGTTTCTTTAGTTTTCTAAGAACCATTAATACCTAAGATAGATAGATAGATAGATAGATAGATAGATAGATAGATAGATAGATAGATAGATAGATAGATAGATAGATAGATAGATAGATAGATAGATATATAGATCGATAGATAGATAGATAGATAGATAGATAGATAGATAGATAGATAGATAGATAGATAGACGTCTGTAGTCTGAACACATACCTCAGCCGCTCCAATACCTTATCAATACCGTTGATAAAGTTTCAAAACGTCAGGTTCACGAGGAAAAGCAGAGAAGTGGATCAGCGTGTTTGTTTTGGAACATCAAAGGGCTCCATGGCTTCAAAGCATACATTTCAATAAGATTATAGAAATGTGTAACATTTCCCCTTTGAGTTTGGCCCAGAATGCAATGCAGCATGTTGATCACAGCACTGGAATATTTTTAGCACACACACTTGGTAAGCCCTGAGCAAACATTAGATATGCTACAGCTTCATATAGCATTTACATGAACATTAGCCTGCACCTGTGAACATTTACCACACACAGTCATTGGCTCAAAGGCACGCAGGCAGGTGAGGAGATTAGGTGACTGTTAATCCCCCGCTTGTGGAACAAAACAATCACAAATGTGTCAAAGAAAACTACAAAATGTTCCAAACTCACTGAACAAAAGGAGCTCAGAGAACCTAAAGGAAGACAGCGGGCCAAAGTCTTTAAGTAACAGTGTGGGATCCGATCCTACGCTCACAAAGTGCTGGTGACAAATCCTGATCAGAACCAAACGAACCAACCGCTCGGGGAGAAAAACTGTTTTGTTGTTATGTGAAAACGGTTTCACAATCCTCCTCCAAATGATGCAACCGTACAGTAATTTAACAGAAAAGCAAACAGATACAGTACACACACACAACACACACACACACACACACACACACACACAAAAACCTCTTGTCTGTCTGTCTGTCTGTCTGTCTGTCTGTCTGTCTGTCTGTCTGTCTATGTAGGCCAGAGTGCCCCAGTTGCCACAGGACCTACTTTGGCTTGATTGGTTTCATCAAGTAGACCAAAGCAGCAGAGTCGTATCCCTCCACCTCTGGAGGACCTATAGTCCCTGACCTCACCTCTCAGTCGGAGCAGATCATGCCTCCACCACCGCCACCACCGCCATCATCACAGTGCGTCAGTGAGAGGAAGATGAAGGTATGATTTCCCCTGTGATTACATGATTAATAGATTCACTTCTTCCCGGTGGATCTGATTTGTATTTGTCATGTTTGTGTCCTTTCCACCTACAACCGCAATAATTAAACTAGTCCAAATGCTAGTAATGGTTTTTGCCTCTACTGACACAAATACTTTCTATTAGTAATCCGAAATCTCAATCGTGACAAGGACGTTCGAAAAGGTGACGTTGCCTCGGCTACAGCTTTTGAGTTTTGGATGACACAGCTTGGAAACTAAATTTGTTGTGCAGGTTGTAACAGGATGTTAAGTGTGACCCCACACTGTCGTGGGAAAGTGATTCCGTTTGGTTGACGTGTGTGTCGTGAACTAAGTGATTCACCTTCAGGGCCACAGTGTAAAGAGAAGAAGAGCACAGGAACACAGAGTGGAGCTGTCAGCATCTCCTGCACAGAAACCTGAGCTCCAGCCTCCACTGGATCTTATTTCAGAATAATCTGGCATTTTGCGATTCAATTCAATCCTATCAAATCATTTAGTGCGTCAGAAAATAACAACCAGAGACATTCAGAGGTCACCAGAGACCAAAGTGATGTCGTCGATTCACAAAGAGAACTGCAATCATCAGTGAGCAAATCGCCTTAAGAATCACAAACGTCTTTTAAAACCTTTTGCGGGTCTGGAGTTACACTAATTGATCATCTATCATGAGATAAATGTCAAATCTTTTTTAAATTGAGATGACTGCCATATTGGTGTATTAAAAGACTCTATCCTACTTTGTTAAGAGTGGCAGCATGTCCCCAGGCTGATGCCCCATCACCTCCACCACAACGACATACAGACAAACACAAATACGCACAACCTTCTTTGCAGATGAAGAAAGAGTGAGCGACAATTCACACCTAAGAATCATTTTTGTTGAAAGAACGTTTTTTGAATGTGAGGATTCTATTAGCTTGGATGCTGTAAACGTCCAGATGTTGCCTGGCTGCTGGATGAGGCCCAGAGCTGTGGGGCATCCCAGTGAATCCATGGGCCAAGGTGTGAACCATGTACCTGTGATGATGTGGGCTCATCTCCTTCTCCCTCTCCCTCTCCCTCTCTCTCTCCTCTCTCTCTCTCTCTCTCTCTCTCTCTCTCTCTCTCATTCTTTCTCCCTCTCCCTCTCCCTCTCCCTCTCTCTCCTTCTCTCTCACTCTCTCTCTCATTCTTTCTCCCTCTCCATCTCTCTCCCTTCCTCTCCCTCTCATCTCACTCTCTCTCTCTCCCTCCCTTTCCCGCTCTCTCTCTCTCCCTCACTCTCTCTCTCTACATCTCATTCTCTCGCTCCCTCTGTCTCTCTCTCTACCTCTCATTCTCTCTACCTCTCTCTCTCTCTCATTCTCTTCATTCTCTCTACCTCTACCTCTCTACCTCTACCTCTCTCTCTCTCTCTCTCTCTCTCTCTCTCTCTCTCTCTCTCTCTCTCTCTCTCTCTCTCTCTCTCTCTCTCTCTCTCTCTCTCTCTCTCTCTCTCTCTCTCTCTCTCTCTCTCTCTCTCTCTTCTCTCTCTCCCCCACTGTCAGAGCTTCCCTGCCACTGTTCTAATGAAGCGGAGATGAATCCTAAAGCTTTTCTATCTGCAGTAGACGGGACTTGTGAAGATGAGCTGTTTCCTCCTACACACACACACACACAGGCAGGCAGGCAGGCAGGCAGACAGGCAGTAGCCCCAGAGACCCAAACACCACTGACTGAAGCAACTGTAACACCACCGAATATCTGATTAACTCTCACTGAAATCAAACTGTAAGCCCGCAGCCATCTGAGCTGTTAGCCATAGCTGATGTTATAAGATTCTGTAGATTTATATCTGCGGCCGGTCCATCATATTTTCGCGTCGCGGCCCAGCGGCACGTCTCCGCTCTCATAAATGATGGAATAGAGCTTCATAAAAATACCAGGTGCTGAATTTACTGTGGGCCTCTCTATAGGTTCACAAGCCTGCAAGGGTTAATGTGTTTGTGAATGCTGACAAGATGGAGAAGAAGAGTGAGTCAGTGGAGTGAGTGTGTGTGTGTGGAGAGAGATGGACGATTTCCTGCTTTAGTTTTACCTTAAAATGGCGATCAGGCCGACTGAAGCATTTTGTCTTTTTCTACCGTTTGACGTGGAAACTTATTATGTAAGTGAATGTTTGATGAGGACAAGAACAAGTAGGATTGGTGCATCTCAGTGAGTGTGTGAGTGTGTGTGTGTGTAGTTCTATGTATATTTTATGTATTTGTAATAAAGAGATGAAGGATAAACGTTGTTCTACGAGTCATCAGAGGCTTAGGGGACATCGGGGACATTTATAAATCGTGTGTGTGTGTACAGTTCACTTTCTGCTGCCGCTCCAAACTCAAACTCGTAAAATCTGTACAGTCCAGAGAGACGGTGGGTCAGAGGAAGCTGCAGTTTACGACTTATTTGCAGACATTCTTCAGGAAAGCAAAGCAAAGGTGTCACGTCTGGTCTTAAACGTGCTTTCATACCGGTAAGTCGTCCTCTGGATGGGTGGAGGACTTTCAGAGGTGGATCAGCATCATCAGGACCTGAGCTGATGGTGCTGGGTGTCCGACTGCTGCCTGACTTGAGGTCACTAATGGAGGTTTGAGGCTGATCGGGCTGGAGTACAGGTATTCAAACCCATCACGTGACCTGTGATGCATGTTGTCTCTAGTTATGTCTACGTTTACACCGACAAACTCTACCGTCTATATTCTATAAGTCTGATCTCTCCTTATAAGACTCTCATGTAAACACACAGATCGATATTTCAGCGCATTTCAGCTAAAAATGCGACGACGGCCAAACTCTTGTCGTATCTGATCATTTATATTTACAGGCAGAATGTAAGACGACGCCTCAGGTCAAAGGTCGTCTGCCTCATAAACCTGTGGGCTGAAAAAACACCTCAGGCAAGAAATCGAAGGCGTGAGTCAGATCAGATTTGGAGAGATCGTGACTGTGTTGGGGTCAGAGGTTACTCTGCAGCACTGACCCAAACCAAAGCCCCTGGAGTCCTTTTAAAAGAGTTCTGGTGCAAGAACACAAATCAGATCTGATACAGGAAGAAAATCAGGACTGTGCACTTGGAGCTGCAGTGTAAACGCAGCATTAATGATCTGAAAAGCATCGTTGAGAGTTACAGGGAGGCTGAGGGAGGGATGAGCGGGGCTGGGGGTGCTGGGGATGTTCCCCTACCCCACTTGTTAACACACAAGTGCCTCCTAACTGAGGAAAAAGCCCACTAGCCACGGTCCATATGTCTTTCTGGGTTAAAGCTTCTCTTCTCTCCAATGCTGCACAGCTCTGATACGCGGGTACAGACCGGAGTGTTATGTAATTAATACTCCTCCTCCTATGCAGATACACTAGACAAGCCGAGCGGTCCTGGCCTCAGCCTGGAACTGGACCGTCCATCTCACTCCTCCTGCATGTGGCTCAGCCTCGTGGTGTAACTACGTCCCCACAGGTCCCTGCAGTCGCCCACTCGGCTTTGAAAGCGTTTGGAAGCGTGTGTAGAAGCTGTGCATGCAGTGTTATGTCACTGATGTCGTCCTCAGAGGTTTCATACTGTAACACACAACCCACTCCACAGCCACGCAGCATGCAGAGAAGCAGCCTCACTCCCACTCACCCACACACACACACACACACACACACACACACACTACAGTGACAACAGTGTGTCGAAGTCACAGTAAACCTCTCTTTACCTGCTGTGTGTGTGTGTGTGTGTGTCCCAAAACCAAAGCCAGACACAGAAAGTGATGCGTGGGTCTCTTACCTGCTGATTCCTCTTCTTCTGGAGCCTCTCTCCTCCTCTGCCTTCAGCCGGCTTCTTCCAGTGCACCAGCCTTCATCCCTCCACTGAGCAGCATGAAGGGAGCGAAAGACTTTAGATCATCAGCATTTGTCTCGCTCTTGTGTTTTCTTCCCCCTCTCTCTCTCCTTCTCTCCCTGCCTTTCTTCCAGATTTCTCCACAGTCTCCGGGGGAAAGCGGGGAGCATCAGTGATACACCGCCGAGCGCTCCGCTGCAGGAGTCTGGACGTCAATCACAGAGGTAACCAAGGGAAACAACTGGACCCGCCCCCTGCAAACGCTGATTGGCCGGCTGACAGGGAAGCAGCAGTCCCAAGTCCTCTCAGACACACAGACGGGGCACCAGGAGCTGTGCTGGGATCCTGCAATAAGCCAAACAAACAGTAGTGGATTGCAGAACACTCTCTCTCTCTCTCTCTGTCTCTCTGTCTGTCTCTCTCTCTCTCTCTCTCTCTCTCTCTCTCTCTCTCTCTCTCTCCCTCTCCCTCTCTCTCTCTCCCTCTCTCTCTCTCCCCCCTGCTCACTCACGCTCTCGCATCTCTGACTACAGAGCCTACTGCTTTATTTTACAGTTGCTTAGCAACAGACTGGTATGTACTGTATGTGCAAGTGTGTGTTGCAAAACAGGACAAGAGATGTGGGTAGAGGGAGAGGAGTTCAAGTCCTCAACTCTCTGTGTTTGTGTGTTGTCCTCGTCCTCTGTCTCTGTCTCTGTCACAGGTGTGGACGGTTGAATATTTCAGTCTGTCTGTGTGTAACATGGACGCTGTTGTTGCCTCAGAGCAGTGATGAGCAGCAGCAGGGTGTAAGTTAATGAGGAACGAGGGGTTATACCATAAATTACATAGATAACATAGAATTAAAGGGTTAACTAAGGGGAAAGCAGTGCTCACTCTGTTAAATGGACAATTAGTGGTTGGGAAACAATTGAAAACATTGTTCCACCTGCCAGTGAGTCACTGTGCCTCATTATTTTAAACTTTTGGCCGCAGGATGCAACGGTGTAGCGTGTCAGGCGTTAGTCACTGTATGGACAGCTCAGGCAGTTTGGGGGTTTAAATTACATGAATTTAATCTAAACACCTCTCGCCCTCTGTGCTTCACTGTCACGCCACCCGTCGCTCTTTAATCTCTCAAAAACTCTGTGCTAACATGTCATCTGTGAGGGTTTGGGGACAGTTTGTATGCAGAGAGTGAAGTGACACATGTGGGATGTTACAAGGATGTTGCTCTTTCAAAAGGCCGGTTAGTCAGATACACAGCAGAGTAACATCACTGCCTGTTCTGTATTTAATAGGTTGCATTGCAGAAATGTTAAGAACCCTCAGTGTAGGAGTGAACAGCAGTCAGCAGGGGGCGCTATTTCCTACAGACACATAGGAGAAGGAATATAGGAAAAGTCAAGTTTGAGTTATTTGCGGTGATTCTCACTTGTGCATGTTGTACAACTACATCTCTAATTCTGTGTGACATTCAAATGTACTGGATGAAGACTGAAGCTTCTGCTCTACATTCATGTAAGAGGATCTGATTAAAGTGACCTCAGAGGAGATGTTGCATTGAAACATACATCATGTGTGATGCTCCCACAGGGGCTTGTTACATGCACGTGTGTTCACTGCCTGCATGATGGAGCTTCAATCTGAAAGAATTAATAAACACGTCGATTTGATCAAGACGTTCTCTCAAATGCTGAGCTCAAAGTGTTTCTGTGATAGAAACACGTTTTTCAATTTATTGCACTTTGCCTGCAAACGTTGATTTTTGCTGCAAATTTGAAAATAAGCAGATGAATTTGTCATTTAAGTTGTATGCCCTGATTTGTGCTAATAATGCCAGGTAGTATTGTGTCCTGTAATGAGCAGGAGAGACAGTATCTATGGTCCTGAACTGTCCACAACAAAGTCTCTGTCATGGTGACGGTTGCCAACAAACAACCAAAGTGAGTCTGCAGGGAAGAAGCCAGACGTGTCGGACAACTTTTAAACGAGCTGAACTTTCTGCTGTGTGTTTTGGGGAGAAATGATGAAGAGAATTCATTTCTTTCTTTTCATGGAAATCAACTTTGGAAAGGAATTTTGCCGGAACTAATAGAATTTTGTTTCTGACTGAGTAAGCTATCACAACAATATTATTACTTCTTGGTAGGCTACAGATGTAAGAGCTAAAAGTAATTTATTCCAGCACAAACTGGAACTCGAAAATAACTAAGGGATCATTTCAGTTCGCAGTCTGCAGCCCAGTGTGTCGGCCATGGAGGGAGCATTGATCTGTGCAAACTGTAATATGGTTTTTCGCTCCACCGGGCTGCTTGAGAAACACAAAAGCCTTTTCTGCATTGGTGGGGACACGGGGCACCTCAGGGTGAGAGGGCAGAGCTCTGAACATCTCCTGAGAAACAACGGAGGAGATGTCCGCCTCAGACAGGCAAGAACCCCTGACCTTGTGCAGGTAAGCGAGTCCTTCTGCTTAAACCTGTAGGAACAAGAAGGACAAAGATAAACAACAGGCTTTGGAACCAGATCGTGGTGTGAGCAGCAAAGTGGGTTAAATCATGCATAAAAGAATCACAATGTGTCACAAAAACAGAATGGTAGTCATGAAAATTGACCAAAACAAGATGCCAAAATAAAGATAATAATTTTGCTCTGGGACAGAATGGATTAAGTGGTTTATTTTGTCACATTCAGTGGTCGTTCTCAGCATTCGTGTGCCAGAGACAAAGATGACAGACGTAATTATCAGCCTGCTGCGGTGGAAAGTGCAGTCGATTTGTTTAACCCAGCATTTCTGCCATTCCTCATAAAAGGGCAGATGTGACAGCAAAACACTGAGGCTGTGTTTATGTCGTGTCTGTGTGTGTGTGTATGTGTGTGTAGTTGAGGAGTCAGCGAAGGAGCATCAAATGGATGAATGAGTCAAAATCAGGAAGAGCCGAAGCCAAAGCAGCAGCCTGTCAGACAGAGAGCGACAACCTGAAAACTCTTACTAATGAGGTACAACTGCAACAACCACCCAAATTAAATCTGTCTGTTACCGTGGAAATGCCAGACAAACATCCCAATAAACTGTATCCATATAGAAGCATGTTCCTTCATACAGATTCTCAAGGGCCCAACAGGGGTGATGGATGATGAGGATGGAAGTGGTGGAGGTTGTGTTTTGAGTGTACAAGTGCATTTTACTTAGTCCATGCATCGTATAATTTAAAGGGCACGTATATTAACTAGAAAAGCAGTTCCTAAAGAAAATGTGCTGTGATTGTGAACACTAAATGTTCCCAAATGCTGAACAAGTGCCTGAAAGATTGAAGCCTGAAGGCCTGAAAAATGTATGTATGGTTTTTGTACTTGGATGAAGCAGTTTGAGTGACAGCTAAGGCTCAAATTGTCTATAAACAATCTGAATAACAACACAACCTAATTTTTCTGGATTTCAGTTTCACAAACTGAAGAAATCCATTGAAGGAAGTTTGCCAGACTGGACTAAAAGCAGCACAGATACGGGGGTAAATCTGCACATATAGATGCAAACACTGTGCATACTGTGTGTGTACATCACTATACATAACGCCTGAGAACAACCAGATGAAAGGAGGTTTGATGATGGATGTTAAAATTGACAAATGTGTATATGTATAAGTGCACAATATCAATAAATAAGACTAATAAATACACATCTCTTGGCATTTACGTCAGCCGCTGCATCCTTCGTGTAAAGAGTGTTTAATGTAAAGTGCCTCTCTACTTCCTCTTTGCTGAGAGTGGGAGAGGGGAAGTGGAGGCAAGGAGCCACTTATTAACCAAAAAACATCAAGGTGCCATAAATGTCTTATATCTTCTGTAGGTTTGGATGACTAAGTTATGGCCGCCTGGTGTCAGCATGAGTCACAGTCAGGCTGGGAAACGGTGGAACAGGACTGAAGTCTGATTTAATGAAGCCGGGTGGGAGGACGCTCGGTCTGCTCCGGGGCGTAAAAATGTTTAAGAACGGTGCGCTGCGGTTGTGTTCTTCTGTACGTCCTCAGGCGTGTGGGCGTCAGCTGGGTCACAGCGAGAAGCTGAAGGAGATGAGGGAAATGGCGGAGCTGCACGAGCGCCAACTGGCCGTGATCCATGCTCACAACCAGGACCTGGAGCAGCAGAGAGACGGTGAGGAACCAGAAGTGAGCCTCAGCCAGAAGAGTTCAAGGCCCAGAATCACGGGGATTGTGTGTGTGTGTGTGTGTGTGTGTGTGTCAGAGCTGGACCGGCAGGTGAGTGTCCTGGCTGAGCAGGGCAGCAGCAGACACCTGGAGGGCCTGCTGTTGGAGCTCCGTGAGCAGGAGGAGCGGAACGAGGAAACACTACAACAACTTGCTGAACATCTCCAAGCCTTACAGTAAGTGTGTGTGTATGTGGACATCGGTGTAAGTGTGTGTGTGAGACGCAAGTATGTTTTCCGTCAGATCGAACATTTTCTTTTTAAGGGTACAACAAATCTCTGTACCTGCTGATCAACCAGATCCACTCCAGAACGTGAAGACGCCTCACGCCTCATTTGACTTCCTGTCCTCTGAGGATGGGCCTCTCTATGCTCAGATAAAGTACACAAACACACACTCATTCATCAGCAGCCATGTAGTTTACACAATATTTTACTGAAAAGTGTTAAGTACCTCTGGTCCTGGTCCGTCTGGTGAGGTTATGGTGAATCAGGTCAAACCTCTCGTTGGTCCAGAGCTCTGCAGCTTGCCTATATGCAGTCAGGTGGAGCAGATCCGGACATTGTTTCTCAGCTGATTGACCTGCAGGCAGAGGCCCATGGTCTGGAGAAGAACCAATCAGCAGCAGCCAAGGCCAGGAAGAAGAGTAAGACCTGGAGCTGTAATCAGAACATTTCAGAGGTCCAGGAAAATCACCTCCTGACCAGAACATGTCTGTGCTTGTGGCCAGAGATGAAGCCTCTTCAGAGGGGTCCGAGCTGGGAGCTGCTGTCCGTGGAGCAGGAGAACCAGAGACTGGAGGAGGAGCTCCTCAGGATCCAGCTGGCCAGGGAGAAACATCATGACCATGAAGGTACAACACTTCCTCTATCGAGTTTGATTTGAAAAAGGACCAACTACAGTCCAAGCGCTGTATAGTTTCTTAGTGGTGTGTATTCCAGCATCAGTGAGGATGGAGCTTCAGCTGGTTCAGAGGGAGAACCTCCACCACATGGCCGGTCTACAGGCAGAGCTGGAGAGTCTTGGCAGGGAGCTGGAGAGAAACAAAGAAGCTCCCAGGCCCCATAAACAGCCTCCTCCTCCTCCTCTTCCTCTCCTCCCCCAGGCAGCACCGCATCCCTCAGCCCACATTCATGCTCCTGTTTCTCTGGTAAACACTTGAGTTAAACATCTCTGAAAGAAAACTGATTTGTTTGTCGCATTGATGGAAGTATCCTCTGGTGCGTCTTAGCTCCAGGCCAGGTCCCTCTCCTCTCCAGGGAGAAGGTCCATGATGGAGCCCCTGCACTCTCTGGGTCCAGCACCCTACGACCCTGCGTCAGTTTGTCCACACCGTACACGTCTTTACAGCGTACACATCTTCTAAACTTGTTGAATCCACACGAGTGACGAGCTCTTGCATTCACAGATCTGGATTTGTGATCTTTTACGATTTTGTCCTGGGAGTGGACGCCTCTCAGAAGGCGCTGCGCCTCGTGGCAGCTCTCTACTCGGACGGGGAGGAGGTGGGACGGCCGTCTCCTCTGCCAGCTGTCCAGTGTCTGCCAGGCGGGGCCGTACCTTACTCCCACAGCCTTCACCGTGGGAACTATGGCGTGCTCTCCGTCAAACAGCCCGTCCCCAGGTAGGGTCACCGCTGTGTACAACCTGATCAGCCTGTATGAACGTATGATGGCATGTCCTCTCTGTCAGGCTCCAGCCGTTGTCTT
This sequence comes from Genypterus blacodes, assembly GCF_046128005.1. Taxonomy (NCBI): domain Eukaryota; kingdom Metazoa; phylum Chordata; class Actinopteri; order Ophidiiformes; family Ophidiidae; genus Genypterus; species Genypterus blacodes. The sequence goes on from NW_027466874.1 coordinate 3,173,018, forward strand.
CCCTCTGTCTGCTGCTGGAGGTGCAGGCAGCGAGGGAGCTTGTTTATGGTAATGAGGCCCTCAGACTGGGATCGTGGGGGTGGACACGACTGGACCTCTTCGACCAATACAACCAGGTCTACATGCGCACGCAATACTATAAACACGTTATGATCAACTTTAAATTACTTTCATTCTTGTAAATTACAAAATCACCTACTGCAGCTCCAAAGTGGCCACTGGAGGGTGCCAGTGCGCAGTCTGCCTATAAGACCCACCCTCAGCCTGGCACAGCTCAACTCAGTGCCTCAGGTAAGAGTCCAAAAGTTATACATCATCCTGAAGTAACTTTGGTTTAGAAAGATAAAGTGAGGCAGCAAATGACATGTTGGACTGTGTTTGTGTGTTGAGGTGGGCGGCATGGAGGTGTGTGTGCGTGTGGTGAATGGGCGTGATGGAGACGTGCAGACCCTGGTGAGGGCCGACCCGACCATGAGCGGCCATTATAAATACCCTGCAGTGGTAGGTCCAGCTCAGCTCCACTGCATCATGTAGCTCAACAGCACAGAAACTGATTTGAGAAAGTTTACTTAGATGGATGAATAACTGTCAATTACGATCTGAACATCATACTGTGACTGTGCAGGGAAATGGTGCTCCACCTGTTTCCAGTCCTGAGGGGCTCACAGGAGTCAGTCAGCTGCCCTCTCTGCTGCCCTTCACCGAGCACCAAGATGAGACGCCTGGGCAAGAGGCCAGTCACATCTGATCAAGCACCTCACCATTTCTGATTTCCATCTTGTGGCTTTAAACATGTAGCAGCAATTGCAAACTTGCTGATTGGCTCTTTATCAGTCCTCCAGTGGGCTAAAAATGCTTCAAATTACTGATGAAATACTTCAATAAAACACTGGTGCAATGGTTCACTTCTAATCTTTTTCAAAGCAAAAACCTCTGGACCTCCTCAGGGTTCTAGTAACAATCTCACTGCTCTCCCACTATGTCAGGTCTTCCTGAAGTCTCCAGAAAGCAGAGAAAACACACACTTCTTGCTCATCTGCGAATTATTTATTTTACTACAAGTATACAAAAGTGGACAGACAAATCTGTGAAAATGGATCTTATTTACAAAAACAAAGCGGCGTTGGCGAGGGGCTGGACAGGCATGCTGTGCTGGTTTAGATCAGGAGAGGCCAGGACCCGTCACGCTGAGGTTTCCACAGAGGCCGCCGGCTTGGCCTAAAGGAGACAGAAGGATAAGCACATGTAATGTAGAGGGGAAGGCTGAACACACACAAGATTTGGTGGCAGAAACTTGGTTGAATAACTCAAATTCCCCATTTAGAGAGGAAACATAAACGTGTCCATCCCACGAGCGTTCTTCCACCAGAACACGAGCCGAGTTCCCTGGAACTGCAAGTATTCCTTACCAGACAAGTTTACAGAAGTTGGAAGGATTTGACCCAGAAGGAGTTCCTGCTCGCTTCGTCTCCCAGGAAGGATTCATCCCAAAGGCAACAAATCATGCTTAAGCTTCAAAACCATCAAGTCTCATCTTGTGTGAAAGAAACTCAAACTACTAAAAGAGGAGTTTACCACTTCCTCTCACTTTCGTCTCCCACATCACTCTGACATGCTGTGCGTTAGAGACATGAGCCTATCACTCGCCTGCTCCTCCTCGACTCCATTGCCGTTGCTGGCGTTCATGCTGCCGTTAATTGCGGCTTCCTGTTTCGCCTGCTTAGCATCAGTGTCCTTTACTGGGCTCTCCTCCTCTGGTTTCCTCTGTGCAGAAACACAAAACCGTGATAAAAAAGATGCAGTGGCAGCTCTTCTGAGTCGGGGCGACTTTTCACACTGCAGGGCCGTCAAAAGTTTCAGTTACTCTTCATCAAGGTCAAGCATGCAACTCACTGCATCATGGTGGCCCAGATCGAGACACAACGCAATCACCCAAACACCGGCGCCACAGCGACCACGGATCACAACAAAGCCACAACACACCAGCTGGACAACGCTCATCACGTTCATACACCAACACACACAAGCATGCAGATGTTGCCACAAATTTGGCCCGCTACACATTTCGGTTCCCATCCGGAGCATCTGAGCAGACGGCTGGGCCGGGGGAGGAGCTCACCTTCTTCCTGACAAGGTGGGAGATGTCCGAGGCAGCTTTGGAAGATGAAGCCTTTTCGGACGGCCTGACTGGGATCTGAAACAGGAGACAATTCATTAAAATGCTGCTGGGAGGAAGTTGACATCTGCCACAGAAATACACCAATGCTCTCACCTGGCTTGGAGTGTCAAATGCCGATGATGATGATGCTGCTGCTGCTGCTGCTGCTCCTGCTGATGAGGATGAGGATGATGGGCCTCCATTTTCAGATGGGAATGCTTTAGAAGTTGAGGCTCCACCCTGGAAGAGATTAGTCTGTTACCAGAGGAGCCACAGTAACACAACAACCGCCCTCTGCATCCCTTTAGTGTACTTCCAACAGATTTCAAACCAATAACACATCTCACACACACACACAACCCCCCTCTCCACTCACTAGTGCCTGCTGGATGGCCTGGGAGGCGGCGCTGGCCGTCCTCTGGCTTTCCTTGGCGTCCTCCACCTTTTCCTTGATGTCAGGCAGGAGCAGCTTCAGCTCCTCCAACTCGCTCCTCTCCTTCTTTGCCCCATCAGCGCCCTTTGCTGCATCAATGGCCTTCTGCAGCATGGCTACAAACGAGGTGAGGATTTAGTTTCGACATTAAAACCCGACTAAAGGACCCTGCACACATGCGGTCAAATCCCTGAAACCCCAGTGCCCTGCAGCTGTACCCAGGCGCTTCTCGATGACCTCTATGGAGCTGTTGTAGTGCTGGATTGCCTGGCTGTAGTGATCCATGCAGCACAGGGACGTGGCCACATGGTAGTGGGTCTCAGCCAGCAGGCGACTGTGAGGGGGGAGGTGCCTCAGCTGCAGCGTCAGGCACTCCTGGAAGTCCTCCAGAGCCTGGGAATAGTTACCTGGGGACAGAAACACAGGGGCGCTAGATGAGGACAGGGTGACACACAGCAAGAACCATTTAATAAAGCTCATTTGAGTAAAGACGATTAAACCAAGAGCAGCAGGTCACATACATGATTCAGCGCTGACTTCTCCCAGCTTCAGGTAAGTCTGCGCCGCCATCAGCTGGTCTTCTTTATCCTCCTTCCTGTGTGGACAAATCGGTGACGTTTAATCGTTAAGTATAGACAAGCAGATGATTTAACCCCACATGAACTTGAGGTCACCTTTACCTTTTGTAAATGACTTTAGCCACCTCCAACATCTCCCACGCCAGCTGCAAGTTTCCTACTTCCTCTTCGTCCTAAAAACGGAACAGTGACATGAAATCTCTCAAAATCAATGTAGACTGAATGGCAGAAGGATCCAGTGTCTGCACTCACCTTTTCTCCACCGTTTCCCTCCCCATCTTCATCATCGTCGTCATCATCGTCGTCATCATCTGTGGAAACGACAAGATGATGGTCACATACCACAGTGTAAACTGTTTTGAGTACAGACCCAACGCCATCATAACACAGAAGAGACCTTTCCCCTCACACAGTGCAGCTGACAGACTGATGTCTTCACCCATCTGACATGTGGACCGTTAACCTCAACACCCAGGTCATGCTGCACCCAGCCACCGTGCTCTGCATCAAAACATCTACTACCCTCTGATGCTTCATCCTCCTCCTCTGACACCGTATCTCCGTTCTGTTCTTTAAAACCCTCGTCATGCTCAGTCACAGCTTTCTTTGCAGGACTTTCAGCCACGCCGTTCACCAAAGCACCCGGGCTCTTCTCCACGCCGTTCACCAAAGCACCCGGGCTCTTCTCCACGCCGTTCACAGAGGCACCCGGGCTCTTCTCCACGCCGTTCACAGAGGCACCCGGGCTCTTCTCCACGCCGTTCACAGAGGCATCCGGGCTCTTCTCCACGCCGTTCACAGAGGCATCCGGGCTCTTCTCCACGCTGTTCACAGAGGCACCCAGGCTCTTCTCCACGCCGTTCACAGAGGCACCCGGGCTCTTCTCCACGCCGTTTACAGAGGCACCTGGGCTCTTCTCCACGCCGTTCACTGAAGCTTCCTGTACTGCGGATGCCTTTTCCTTCTCGGGAGCAGAATTGGGCTTCTTCTTCTCTGATCCGTTCACAAGCGATTTTGCATCATCTTCCCTCTTCACTTCATGTTTGGACTCCAGCTTTGTGTCTACGCCCTCATCCCTCTCTGACATTGCACTGTAGACTTGCTTTCGTAGCTCATCTCTGGTTTTATCTGTGCAAAAAGGTTGCACGGAGGAAAAACGGCCTCCATCTCAAAGTTGGATCATATCACACAACATTAACACAAAACTATTAAAATCATGAAAGAGCTGCTCTGTATTAGAATACAAACCATCAAGGTTGTTGGCACTCTCAACATTAGAGTCACCAGGTTGCTCCTCCTCCTCCGATTCTTCAGGGACTCCCTCCAGGGCATTACCAAGGACACCGTTCTCCATCCTGAAAAAAGGAACAACATAGAGGACTGAGCAGGAAAACTGGAATTTGACAGAAAAGCAAGTCAAGGTGAAAAAGTGCCTCACTAGGGGACGGACATTTCTTCAGACAGACGATCTAGACAAAATGGTGTCGTATAAAGACAATCAAGTGGTTTCTACTTAAACCAACCTGGCGAGCTCCAGCAGGGACTTCCCACACAAGAAGAAGGCCTCGCCACACTCATCTGCAGTCTCTCCATACTTTGCAGCCCTGAGAAACATTGACAGAGAAGTTGTTGCAAACCCAAACAGAGGGATCTCACATGGCAGTTATTCTAATCTAAAGGTCAAATTAAGGACAGGTGGCTTCTTCTTGTTCCAAACACACACTACAGAGTTACATGTCTTCTCCCTCAGACTCACAGCATGCTGCAGGCGTCCTGGAACACACTGACGGCCGACACCACATCGCCCATCACCAGGTGCCTGTTTCCTTTGCCGATCAGCTTCTTCGCATCCTCCATGACGTCAGCAGAACTGCAGCGCACACAAACACAGATTCAGACGAAGTGCCACTAAAGTGAAGGTTCAGCCTCCGTTTGAACAGCTGTGCTGGGAGATTGCTAGAGGGAAAACCCACCTGTCTGCCGCGGCAGCTGCTGCTGATGAGCAAGGCTTCTCCTCCACGCTGCCACAGACAAAGGAGAAGCAAATTCAGTCCGGTTAATGTGCACACACACAGATCTCGTCACTTAGACACACATTGAATGGCGGAATTAGACGTTCACCGCCGGTCAATTCACTTAGTTATTGCCCGGATATACAAGTCAAGCTATGACGTATTATTAGCACATTTTCATGTTGCTAATTAGCTTACACGCAAGGAATGATAACGTCTGTGCCGTCTGTCACCACGGGCAGGGGCAGTTAGTCTTATAGCCACTAGTTTAATAGTTGTGACGACTTTCTGAACGTTTGTGAACTCGCGCCAAGCAGGAACAGATACGAATAAGATAACAAACAAGGTCGTCCGCATTAGCCGCTTTGTGTAGCCGAACGTTAGCTAGCTGCGTCTCCAAGCTTTGTGTTCCAGCAGCGTCTCTTACCTCCCCGAGCATAAGGCCGCGGAAGATCCTTCGGGCATGTTTTCGGAAGGTTAGAGCACCGTGAAGAAACCAAAACAAACGTGCGGTGAATGGCGTCGTTGAGCCTGCTACAGTGGGCTTTGTTAGCGCGCTTAAATAGAGAAAAAGAGGCTTTCTATTTCCGCTTAAATTAGGACGCGGGAGATTGGATTTAAAGGGGCCGCAGCGGTGGCGCTTGCGCTGCATTCACTGTGTGTAGGAAGATATTCCATCAGCTGCTGTAGCTCAGGAACTCACGGCTCTGTAAATATGCAGTTGCGTGAGTGTGTAAATATTATAAGTCAATAATCATCATTCTATTAATGTAAATGTGTCTTTTATTAATGAGATTTTAGAATGCCACCTTAATTCTCAGTGCATATGACAAGGGTTGTAAATCTGTTAAATAAAAGATAGATTTCAGTTTAACGTCAGACTGTGATTATTGTATAGTTCGCCACTTTAAATACAGGAAAAGCATTAACTGATTATATATACAATAATTTCGAAAAAAGAGACCTACTGCCCCGTGTGAGGCTCGAACTCACGACCTTCAGATTATGAGACTGACGCGCTGCCTACTGCGCCAACGAGGCTCGGTATTCTGCCGTGGTGGCTAGCTTATATTTAATCAGCTATTCTGTCTCAGATCGTCCAATCATATATCGCACTTTCAATGTCATATTGAACCTAGACCAATCGGGATACAGTAGAGCGGGGGGGAGAAAGGGGAAGAAAATAGAGAGGAACATTTTGAAAGAGAGGAAAGGGCCTTTATGTCTGGCTTATCCTTCCATCACCGAAGTTTTTACATGTTGATGTTTGTCATAAATTATAACTTATTATTACTATTTACTATCCAAATATGAATGTAGTTGATATGCTTGCAAGATACTGCATAAGAATTACTGAAATACTCGTTTAGTTTCATGCAAGACGTTTATATGCAATTTTCTACTCCCCAACACTGCTGCTAAATACATTAACTTATATTTAATAATTTACTAGATAAATATTCACAAATTATAATGAACAGCTCTATCTCTGGCAACGGTGGGAATCGAACCAGCGCCTCTGGATAAACAGCTCACCCCGGCCTCCGTCGTCATCGCTCATGGCACTGTCAATGTCAAATTGAACGTAGACCAATCGGGATACAGAAGAGCGGGGGGGAGAAGAAGGGGAAGAAAATAGAGAGGAAAAAAATGAAAAAAAGGAGAAAGGGCTTGATTTCTGGTTTATTCTTCCATCACCAAAGTTTTTACATGTTGATGTTTATCATAAATTATCACTTATTATATGAATTTCTATCCAAATATGAATGAAGTTGATATGCTTGCAAGATACTGCAACATGAATTATTGAATTTCTTGTTTAGTTTCATGCAATTATATGCAATATGTTAATATGCATTTAACTACTCCCCAACACTGCTGCTAAATACATTAACCTATATTTAATCATTTACTAGACAAATATTCACAATTTACAATGAACAACTCTATTTCTGGCAACGGTGGGAATCGAACAGGCGCCTTGGGATAAACAGCTCTCCCCGCCCCTCGTCGTCATCTCGCGTCGCGATTGGTCTACGACTACGTCTATGTCAGATTTGACAGACCCAAGAGTCCTGACATCAGCCTCGTTGGCGCAGTAGGCAGCGCGTCAGTCTCATAATCTGAAGGTCGTGAGTTCGACCCTCACACGGGGCAAAGGGTTCTTTTGGAGCGTATTTACTCTCTGTCAAAGGTTAATACTAACATGTAATGCAATGATGTGTTCACGTGTCATGCGGAAACAAGCTGTTACTCTCTTTACGCCGGCCAAGTAAATAAACCCCGAAAGCTTCTCCCACATTTTGTTATCACTGTAAAATAGACTGAGAAGGCTCCCAAACCTCTTTACCAAAGGAATCTTCTGTTTGTGCCTGCGACTTTCACACATTAAACCTAAACAGTGTCCGCCTGAAAGGAGTTACGTTTGTATTATTTGTGCGGACAATAAATGACCATATGGGGGCGCCCAAGTTCTGCTTTATTTCGTTTTTCTTTCACTGGCTCCACTTATTAACTGATACCACTAATATCACCCTGCTTAGAAATGTATTTGAACAAGTTGATGCAATGTTACTTGTATGTATAAAGTGTAATGTAATGTATAAAGTGTATCAGGCGTAAACTGAAACCAAAGTGAAGCGAGAGAGAGAGAGAGAGAGAGAGAGAGAGAGAGAGGGAGAGAGAGAGAGAGAGAGAGAGAGAGTGAGAGAGAGAAAGAGAGAGTCTAGTTTATGATTCCAAAAGTCCCACGGTGAAGAGCACCCAAAAACTTGATCTGCAGCCCAATCTGCCTCTTGTCCATTCTCTCTCTCTCTCTCTCTCTCTCTCTCTCTCTCTCTCTCTCTCTCTCTCTCTCTCTCTCTCTCCTCTCTTCCTGACTGAGATGGTGGTGCCATGTTCCGTCCAGCTTTACCAAACGCGGACTTGTTTTGGGTGATTTTGTTTTATTGGCTTTTTGTGCCGGAGGCTGGTTGCAGGTCGGACAGCTGTCATGAGGTGAAGACGGCCTACATGATGCGCCAGATCGGCCCGGTGGAGCTGGTGCCGGACAGCCCGGGACCAGGTCAGTGAGTTTCTGTGTAAAGGAATACGAGAGCATTCATAGACATTCCGTAAGATATGGAATCATCTCAAGTACCAGAAATAGTATTAAATCTTAAAATATTAATACATTTCTTTAGTATCACTACTTTTCTTTAAGAAATATTATGATGATATGCAGGAACAGTACACACAACTACAAAATCCATACAGGAAAAGTTAAATGATCTTAATCAGAATATTAAAGGTGTTTTTATTAGCTGCCTCATAAACAAATCTTGTTTGGTTCTATACAGATTGTGTAGATTGATTTAATTGAAAACATTCTTGTTTTTCAATAATAGTTACAGTATTTTCCATATCTTAACCCAAATGACTGAATCATACAGAGAACTGAAACAAAGACAATGCAACATTAAAGTATTTGCTGCTCGTGGAGGATTTAAACTCTCAGATCCTGTGAGTTGCACATAAACTGACGTGTATCTTGAACAGGGTTTAATCCAGGGCCGAATACCAAATGGAAGGATCATCACAGCGGCCTGTAACTCCTCACCGGGATGAGAGGCTATTTTAGTTCAAAACTACCCTCCATAGTCCCAAACACTAATATAGATCTCATGAAAGCACACTTGACCATAAGTGGTAAATATGCTGCTTTGTCAATAGAAATGTTTATTTTTGCTCTTGTCCAGCAGTGAGAGAGTGACCAGTTATGCTGTGGCGACTGTTAGGCTCCGTCACACCTGCAAAATGACTCATTTCTGCATCACCAAAATGTTTCTTTGAGATTATTATATCATATGTGAAAGACATATTTTTGATGTATTTGAAGCATCTATAGGCCCTGGCCATTATTTTAGGTTTTGCCTTTTTGGTCTTAGACAAGAACTCTTCTCACACCTGACTATGGGTGAAAGCAGCAGGCCTTTAAATGGCACTGATCTTTTTTTAAATGACATGACATCACTATTGATTTAGGTAAATATGCTCCAGGTGAGAAATGGGCCGTATAGTTGCTGAAAGATCCTTGTTGTTGCAGATTGATGGTCGTTTAGAGACAAGATGTAATGTGCCTGCAGCAACACAACATAACTTGCTGTCTGTCTCAACAAGTGGTTCTGTCTGTCAGTGCTGAAATGAATCTCGTCTGTGACATCTGTCCACATTTCTTCTGGTCTTACCACAGACTGCTTGGGCTCGTGGGTCTCAGTGTCTCTTACGTCTTCTTCATTCTTTCTTGTTTATCCATCTTCTCACACACACTGGCTGGTTTTCTCTGCTTCATCATTCACCACCATGAATCACCATCCATAGTCAACACCTGTAATATAGTAACATATAAGCATAAAATACACTGCCCCCCCCCCCCCGCCTTTCTCTTTTGCACACACACACACCACACACACACGCACAGAGCCTTGATCTTAGTCAGCTGTTTGACAGCTTGGCTTTCAACAGTCTGCTAAAGTCAGAGTGCCTCACCACACACAGACAGACACACACACACACACACACACACACACTGTTTTATTGAGTGGTGAAGTCTCGCCCACTGTGCTTGTCAACATGTCTGCTCTCAAAAGGCAGCAGTAAAAGTATAGTTTCTCTGAAGTCGTAAAGTGTTGTATGATGATTCAATCCAAAATTACGAGATCACACCTCCAGAAAGTTAGGATCTGAAGGGATTTGTGTAGTGAGCTCTCTCTCTCCTTCTCTCTCTCTCTTTCTCTCTCTGTGTGTTTGACCCTCAGATGATTCACTCCGGGTGTGTGTCCACCCTGGGCCCAGCTGCTGTACCAGTAAGATGGAGGACAGCTACATGTCGGCGGTCCGCAGTGAGACGCAGCAGAAGATGCGATCGTACAGCTTCGAGCTCAAATACCTGATTGCCGGACACACCAAGGCCTACCAAGGTGAGGGAGGCAGGGCCCGAGAGGAGTGACACGATTTCATACATTAGTCACGTCCAGCTCAGACAGGTCCAAACACACAGTTCTATAGGACTTTGTGATATATTTCCTCATTTACCAGCAGCAATAGTGTCTGTCAGTGATTGGAGTCCAAATGAAAGCGAGTGGAAGGCCGTGCTGAGTCTCTGTCCTTTCACAGATAGGCTGAGCGCTCGTGGCCCCCTGTCATTCTCACTCTGTGTGGTCATTAGAACGAGCCAGTTTGTGTCGGGCTGCTGGTGTGTGAGGCCAGTTTATTTTGTGAGGCGCCACGGTGGCTCGCCAAACAAACAACTGATGTTCAATTGAGTCCTTGAGAGAGCGACGTCTCAGAGGGAGCGGCGGAAAACTTTGTTACAACCCTCTGCTCCCTTTCTCCGTCCGTCTGTCCCTGTCAGGGCCACAATCAGGTTTTGTTCTTGACCAGCGAAAGAGCGACGGACGGAGAATGTTTACATTCAGTATGTATCTGCAGCAAAGTGTTGTTGCTGTGGGCAACAGCCGGTCTCTAACGGGCTGCTGTGAATGGGAGGAAGAATACTCGGCTTGTCCACTTGTCTCTCAACGCTATTCACCAGTGTGTGTGTGTGTGTGTGTGTGTGTGTGTGTGGATTATGAGAGAGGTAGAGTTAATGAGACCCAGCAGACAGACATGGCAAACATCATCTCATCTTTCTCATTCGCTCCTTCACACATGTGAGTGAATCCACAGCTTCATTTTCACCTTCACACACATTTAATGTCTCAAAAACAGGAAGTAACTGAAATATTCTGTTTTGGATACGTTACAAAGATGTGGAATGATTGTTTAATTTGAATCTCTAACACAGGAGAAGTGACTATTGACTTATAAATATTTGTATTTCTTTATTATACTTGATCTATAATAATGCTGGTATTAGTTTTTATTCATTTATGTAGTCTTGGTATGTTTGAAAACATATAATGACACAAAAATGGAGAGTCAGTCAAACCTCTGTGTGAATCTTAGCGTCCTGACACAAAAGAATTTTAACGTTTAATGAAGTAATGGCTTGGTTTGTTCTGCAGCAGCTGAACATAATCACATCTCCACACCACACTGATTAAAACCCTCCAGAGAACCTGAGACATGCCCACAGAGGTTGTAGTCAGGCTCTATTTACATCCAGTGGACGATGTGTGTGTGTGTGTGTGTGTGTGTGTGTGTGTGTGTGTGTGTGTGTGTGTGTGTGTTTGTTCTAGTGCTCTAAGACCCCCTCTGCCCTCTCCTGCTCGCTGCAGCTGTCGTCCAATCACAAAGAGTGAACGGCTCATCACATGACCCCAGAGAAGTCTTTGCTATGTGACCCCATGCCATCTGTATTTGGGTTGCTATTGCCAGAACACGAGTACACACGCACACACACACTTACATGCACCGATCCATGCACGCACGCACGCACGCACGCACGCACGCACGCACGCACGCACGCACGCACGCACGTACGCACGCACGCACGCACACTCATCGCCAATTTCCTCGGTGGCCTCTCTTCCAAAATGTACTTGGATGAAAATTAGCATGAAAGTTCAGCAAGTCAACATATCAATTTCACTGTGAGTAATTTGATTTGAATTCGAATTGCTTGACAAATTGTTGTCAATTGGAGAGTCAGGTCTCCGCAGCTGTGGCACACACACACACACACGCATGCACACCCACACTGGTTGATAGGGTGAGTTGGTGAAAATTGTAAACAAAAGGGCTCCTTGAAGGAAACAGTTGGTATCATGTTTAATATCTTCATGCTCTCTCTCTCTCTCTCACACACACACACACTCTCTCC
>NW_027466874.1:3187500-3225000 GCF_046128005.1 Genypterus blacodes
CATCTTCTAGTCACCCGGTAGGCTCTGCCGCTCACCAAAGCCTACAGCAGCAACCCCGCGGGTGTGTATGACACACAGTCACACAATTATGATAAGAAGTGCGAGTTCTTACAGGACCCAAGTTTGACTTCTATGTTTTTGTTTATGTCTCTCTCTCTCTCTCTCTCTCTCTCTCTTTCTGTGTATGTGTGTGTGTGTGTGTGTGTGTGTGTGTGTGTCCCTCTAGGACGTTCCCTCTCAAAGGTTCCAGAGGTGACAAACCGCGCAGTCTGAAGAAACTGTCCAGGTACGTTCATATTCAGCTTTTCTTCTTCTTCAGACAGACAAATCCCAAACTTGTGCTCCGGTCTTGACTGATAAGTTTTGAGCTTATGTCACAAATATTGCAGCTGTGTATTGTTTCCATTCAGCTTTTTTCCAATGATGTTGGAGGGATTTAATCCAAGTTTCAGTTGGACATCTGTCTATCATATGATTTATGATATGAAAATGGCTGTACTTATCCATATTACCTCCTTATTTGCACTGTTAAGAGCAGTCGGTGCCTGGGTCAGTAGAGAGGAAATACATCTTCTACATCAGTCCTTCTCTCCGTCTATCTGTTTCTCTATGTGTCTTTCTTTCTTTCTCTCTCTCTCTCTGATTATCTGTTTCTCCGTGTCTCTCTCTCTCTCTTTCCCTCCGTGTCTTTCTCTCTCTATCTCTCTAAGCGTCCTTCTCTGTTGCATGCTGGGAGTCAGCGTGGTGTTGTGGAGTGAGTGCGATTCCAAACTCTTTCTCTGCGTGTTAATGTTGTTTGTTATCTGTTTGTCTCGGCGTGTTGCTTCTTTGTTCCACTGTAGTTTGGTGGCTTTGTTGGCTCTGTGTGTGTTTTTGGGGGCGTCTTCTACCAGCGGGACAGGTTAGCATGACTGCCGGTACCGGGTGAGAGAAGGTAACACGCCGGCACGCTGTGACGCTGTGCCCGGCGGCAGTCTGCCTGTCGGAGAGGTTGTCGGGTGTGATAACGTGACATGTGCCTCCCGAATAAACAATGCGGGGGAGGGGGGGTCGTGCTTTTACTTCTACCTCCGGGCTTCTCTCTCGGAAACCCGGCGAAGAAGGACACCTGGTCCAACGTCCCACCGCTCATTAGACACGGAGCGCAGGAGGAAGAGTCCGGAGTCTAGACATTAGCAGCTCTTACCCCCGATAACACTCACCTTCCCGGCTGTAAGTGAAGTCTCATTTGTGACGGCAGGTGTTAGTAACGCTTTTAAATGCAGGGGGTGGGGGGGGAGAACATTCGGCTACAGCGTCCATGTCACCGCTGATAGCATGAAGTGCTTCGGGTACGGAGGAGAGGGGCACCACTTGGTAGTGACCGTTCCCGGGGAGAGCGAGGGGGAGCCGGCGGTAGGCTGAGGCTCCGGCCGCCGTCGTGATTGTGTAAATGGATCAATTACAGATGTAATGTGGGAAAACAAAGAGAGGAGGACTCACTAACTGGGAATATTACAGGATGAAGAAATATGTTTCCAAATGGTGAAAGGAAATTTACATTGAAGATGATAACGAGGATATTAGTGATGATGATGATGATGCAGACTGAGGTTTCTCTGATCTTCCGATTTTAATGATATTTTGTGTCCCTTATCTCTGTCTTTATTGGACAAGGAGCTAGTATTAAGCATTAGTGTGATACATTATGATTAAAGTTGATATTGTTTGGTTTTAATTGACAAGTATGTTGAAAATATTTGTAAATAAAGTTGTTTAAAAAATCAAATCTCTCTCACCCTGTCTTCTCTCTCTCTCTCTCTCTCTCTCTCTCACCCTGTCTTCTCTCTCTCTCTCTCTCTCTCTCTCTCTCTCTCTCTCTCACCCTGTCTTCTCTCTCTCTCTCTCTCTCTCTCTCTAACTCTAACTCTAACTCTCACTCAGGGAGTTCTTGGGCTCCATCCAGCGGTACCAGCGGTTCTTGTCCGAGCTTCCAGAGATGCTTTGTGAGAGCGAGATGGAGGTGGATCAACACACGTGCTGGAGCGGCCAAGACGTCGTAGAGAGGTGTGTGTATGGGATAGTAGTTGCCAGAATGGGGGTGACAGTTGTGAAGGTTAGAGAATTCACATCCAGACTCTTTCCCATGGTGATCGCAGTGGCAGCTTCAACTGGTAACAAGACAAATAGTTACACAGACACACACACTCACCAAGACAAATACACACACAGACACACACACGGCACGAGGGCTCAGGCTGGTTCTGACGTGTCCACAACTTAAAGCATTGAGCCTTCTGCGGTAATCATCTCGTTAAAATGGTTAAATCTCTCACACTGCGTCTTAAAGTAAAGCGATGTGTGTGTAGTGTTTGTTTTTATGATTGAAGCTTTGGGTTCTCAGCCAGCATTAGTGCAGGTCATGTGGTCACAACCCTGTTTTTTCTTTCCCCATTTACATTCAGGCCAAATCAGAGGACGCCTCCCTTTGTCAGCTGGGAAAATCCATTTTAAATCAGAAATCCTTAACTTATCGGTGACAGGTGTGAAGGATCGAGGTTAAATAAACAAATATGAACACATTTGTGAATCTTAGGTGAAGTTCTCACACTCTGATCCTCTGTAAAGTCTCTTAGCGTGGGTTTATTTACCCCTTATAGAGGAGATGCTGCACTCTGTGTGTTGGAGCGGAGCCAGCCTGCGCCTCTCTGACCTCTTTACATCTTCTTCTCCCTTCCATCCATCCACCCATTCATCCATTCGTCTCTCCATCCTCCCATTCAAGCACCCCATTCATCCCTTCCGCCCTCTGACCCACTTCAACCACAAATGTCTGTGTTGGTGAGGGAAAACGAGCGTTGAGATGAGAATAGAGGAGAGAAAGGATACGGGCAGAAGTATGCAAGATGCAATCTGCAATACACATGTAAACAAACATCATCACCCACACACAGAGTTGGCAGCTGAGTGCACTCACAGACCGGGCGACACGTCTCACAATACTACGACAAACAGAAAGCCACAGGTTGTTAATGTTTTATGAAGTTCTTTTTAAACTATATTGAGGAAATTCTATAGAAAACGGAATGAATTTAATGTTTTGGTGCACAAAATACATAATATGATAAAAAGATGAGTCAAACATCACCTCTGTCGCAACCATGTGTGTTCCATATTAAGAACCCGGGAATGCCAGGAGAGAGGGATATTAATGATATGACCGTATAGAAAACATATCATAGCTGCTTGAGGTTTTGGATCAAGACCCAAACTCTTAACCAACGTGCATTTTTTTATGTTTAGAGTCCAGATAGATAGTTGTGTTTTTATAAAAGGGCTTCTTCCTATTAAGGGTGATTTGGTGGTGTAATAGCTGAGTGTGTCCAGTAGAGGGAAGCATCACTTCACGAGTTTTAGACAACAAGATGCTAAATCTGGCTTCCATCATTTGAACACTCACCACACCCACTGTATGTTTTGATGTTTTGTTTGTATTATTTAAGGAATTCAAATCTGTTTCTCTTCAGCCGTTACATATTTTCCACTGAGTCAGAGGAAAAACTGATAAATAAGACAAAGAAGAAGAGACTTAGCTCGTTAAACCGCAAGAGAGCTGCTACCTGAGCTCCATACCTCAGGTGTCATTATGTATGTGTGCGTGTGAACAGTATGTCTGAGTGTGTGGGTGTGAGGGAGCGATGTAAATGACTCCACAGGAATGCAGTTAGATTTACAATTGAGGCTGCGAGTCACATAATTACATACACACAAACACACCTTGCTGGTATCACATCACTATCTCTGGTAATTTCACTTTGTGTGTGTGTCGCTGTGGGGTGTGTGTGTGTGTGTGTGTGTGTGTGTCGCTGTGGGGGCCCTGCGTATGCTTTTAATCCTATGCAGGGTTGAGACACAACAATGGATCTGCTGCTTGTGTTACCATTAGCAACCTCACAGCCTCGCAGTAACCGAAGGCAACAAGCTGAGCAGCGCTGCCACGAGGCCGCTGGTGATTTATGGGTGTTGTTCTTCTGATCTTATTAGGCGTCACTCACAGTCACACCCCTCTGTGCTGTATTGCAATATTATGATCCGGTGTCAGTCACAGCGCCCAACACTTCCAGCTTATTCAGCAAAGCATCCATCCGTACAGTTTATAAGCCTCTACTGCCTTTAAATGTAAAGACAGATCTGCAAAGTGGAGGTGAAGTCAGCAGGTGATGATGACATTATCCCGGACATTATCGACCTCCTCCAAACATACTTTAAGATAGCATAGAAGGCTCACATTTGGAATAGAAGAATCTATAGACACATGCTGTTTCGGCCACGCCCCCCAAGAAGCCTGCCTCGCTCGCATTTGATGTAGAATAGTGTAGAATTTGCTGAAATCCTCATGGCATCCCAATCGGAATCTATTAGCTGAGTCTGTAGCGCCACCGAATGATGCGACCCAATGAGCCCCAAATATACAGTACCTTCACTTACAACAACTGGAACCATGTTTGTCCATCGTGTGTCTGATACGGATCTGATCAATCAATCGCTATCACATGACACTGTAATATCGTGCTAGTATTGTGGTTGTGAGTTGAAAATGGCTGCATAGTAAGCTCAGACCTCATGACCCTCAGCATGAGCTCAAAAATGTATCAACTTTGAGCGTTTGGAGGCTTTGCTCGCTTCTCACTCTGTTTCCAAATCTCCGGTTAGACCCCCCTGTACTCCACAATCCTGCAATCCTGCGCCTTAACTCCGGTTTCCGCCCCAATAGAAATATGAAGGCAACGTTTCATGTTTGAGGTGAGAGGGTTCGTCAACCAACCAGCCACCCGTCTGTGATTCCTGACAGGAATGGAGCAGCAAACGTGTCCCTGTTTGCGATTCCAGCTCTCTCTGTCGCCGCCGCTGTTTGCTTTTCCACTCCGAAGTGTCAATGTGTCACTTCCTCTCAGCGCAGAGAAAATGTCCCACCAGAGTGTTTGGCGTCTGACAGCATTGGTGTCTGGCAGACGTCAGCAGCCAACAGTGAATCTTGACACACTTCCTCTCTGATGCTCTGCCACGGCGTGATGTCATCTGTTTAATGGAAAGCAGATATGTGACGGCCTTTTCGCAGCCGTCAGCTGACAAAATGATGAGGAGAAATGTTTGAGAATTCTGTTGTGTTCAGCACAAGAGGGTCAGGAGCAGAGAGCTGAAATAGCTGAAATACTGCACACACAAATATAAAGTGAATCTACCTGTACAGCATATCTGTCCTCTATAAAAACAGGCTTTATACAGCTTATAGTCATTATTATTATTTGTTATACAAGCAGACTAGAGAAACGATCAAAACCTGTACAATGTAAAGAAATATAATAAATAACATGAAGACAAACTAGGGTGTTACGTGGGACATAAATTCAAATGTTCAAGCTCAGCACAAAGCTAGAGCCTCATAGTTGCATCATAGTGCTGAATCGACACCTCTATGCGGCGAGTTAATCACTATAAACTTCACAGAGGGATTTAATATTGTAGCGCTGGTACTGGATATTGGATTGCATTATGTTATACAAGGATTTATACTTTATGGATCACTCAGTGCAACAGAATAAAGTCTACATTACTACAAATTCTGCAGCTCTAAAGACTTAGACTATACTTTGCTTTGTTATTGTACACCAGGAGGGCAGAGATGCTTCCAAATCCATTTCCTGTCCCGTGAAAAGAAGAAAAGAAGCCCCACGCGACCCTCCAGTCGTAATGAACCTAAAGTAAAATATGATCTATGACAGCATGTTTGGGAGGCGCTGACAGTCGTGTGTGTGTAACAGATGTATCTGATGTGTGGCGCTGACACTGAGCCCTCAAATCCGAGCTGGAGTCGGAGGAATCCTGGGATTTTCCCCCTGAGGCTCAGTCTGTGGTTTCTAATTGAGCTTTCATTCCTCTTCTCTCTCCCTCCCACACTCCGTCCCTCCTCCCGTCTCTTCTCCCTCTCGCTTTTGCATTTCATCCATCATTGGCATTAAGTCTAGCCCCGGCTTTCATTGCGGCGTATACGCGAGCGCGTTTACATGCCGGCTAATATCCTGTTATTATGTGGGGATAGTCAATCATTCCGTTTTGGGGCACGTCGGCGCATGCAAGCAGCACTTCCTGTCTGCGTCCACCGCACTCTCTCATCCCAGACACGCCGGGAGGAACAGAGACTTTTTGTGGATATGAGGAGATCAACAGGGATGCACCTCATTATCTTCTTCTGTTTACTGTCGCACATTTTTAATCAATATGAGCTCGTCCTCGCAGGCGTTACTGTTTAAAATGGAGCTCTTGTTTGTCGGAGCAATAGGGGTCGTGATCGAAGCGGCGGCGCTCGTCTCCAGAGGTGAAATCAACAGTTTTACTTGGTAGCTTTGGGTTTAATTTGGGATTTGGGACCCTTGAACAAACCATGAGCCCACATGGAGGCGTCACATTCTCTTCAGGCCTTTTCATAAGTAGTTACTGGAAAATTTCACAGCATTACAGGCATTTTCCCCAGAATGAAAGATATTGATCCCTGCTTCCATTCAGGCCACGCCCCACAGTTTGAGAACCCAACCACAAGCGGTAACCTATCAAACAGCACCTTCGCTTCGTGTTTGTACTCCAACTGTCGCTTCCTCTGCTTCTCTTTGTTGTCAGTCGTTAGCAGCACCTGTAGGTTGTTGCTAATCAGTCCGGTGTAGCCAAGTGAGTTATGCTGAGTTTGTGTATTTTGAGTTGTTTCCTCCCCTCTGACTTGTGACTTTATCAGACATATTAATGCTGATAACAGTGCATCATTATTCCATACGTCGTATTGGTGCTGAGAGCTTTTCCGTTGTGGCCGCTCCAGCGACTCTTTGGAGCGTGAGCCGCCTGAAATCTCAACTCCTCTCCGCCGCCTCAGAGGAGCGGCCCGGTGTGCGAAACCCCGCGCCTCACTGTGCACTAATTAAAAGCGGCGGATGAGCCTTTTAAAAACGAATTTGCTTCTAATCAATTATGTATTATTCTGTTTGGGTCACGTAGCGCCCAGGCAATTATCTCGCCTGGGCCACAGAAACAACACTTTGTCTTGTTATTGTTACACCGCACAGTGTTGCTCATATTTATTCCATATAATAGATTTTTTTTTATGAGCCGCAAAAGCACAATCCATATCCCTCACATCCACGCTCCAAGGTGAATTAATGTGTTGAAAACGTTGGTGTATATTGTTTTTATTATGTTGCAGTATTTTTACTTTATATCTTTGACCCTCTGAATCGTTTTGTTTAAATCTTTTACTCGTCTTGTTCGTCTTCTCTCAAATGAACGTAATCATGGCATCGACTGGCAAAAACGAACAATAAACTTTCCTGAACGAGGCCTAAACCAGGGCGCGCCCTTTAAGCAGCAGTACTGTGTGTGTTAAAGTGTGTGAAGATGATCAGATCTTATGTTCCTGGTAGGATTTGACCATCAGGGGTGAACATGGCCGCAGAGGTCACAGGGTTCGAGACGCCGTACCATCTCATGGCACCGTGCGTCTCCTCTCCTCTCTTCCCACGGTCCTGTCCTCCCCTGGTTGCCATAGCCGCCTCGGTGTGTGTTTGTTTGTGTTTTCCAGGGTGCGGACTCGGCGGCGGCGGCGGCAGTGGTTATAGTGAATTAGAGGTTGATTGTATTAGCAGGCGCAGCTGCTCTGAAATCTAAGCAATAATGTGACTCACAAACTGTTTTCACTTCTCTGTCAAAATGTCGTCGTTTTTCTCTGGAGGATGTGACGCCCACACAGCTCTCGCTCGCTCGCTCGCTCGCTCGCTCGCTCACCCGCTCGCTCACTCTTCAAGGACGCTCGATGACGACTCTCATTTTCCCTATTCAGGCTTCTCGACTTGATTAATCATCTCAGAGTGTTCACAATCAAGGCGCTTACATGCAAAGATCTGCGGGGAAAAACAGCAGTTCAACTACTTTTAAAAATGTATTTATTTATACCAGCTATTTACTATAAATACCCACATTCAAGCATTCATATTTGCCATTCTTCACATCCATACATGATGAATAGACATCTGTAAATAAACAGCGATTTAACGCCGTAGGCTGTCCAGGCGGTGTTAGATCTGTCATACACACTCCGGCGCTTTAGTAATACATCACACTTTATGACCTTATTTATGTTTTTGCATCACCATCAACTTCACCCTGTCACTTCAGTGTTTTGCAGTAAACTGTACCACATATTTTACCCTCTGATGCTCTCTATTAGAATTAAACTCCAGCTCTCTAAATTGGATGTAATTTGCTATTTTTCCACCTCTGGCAAGTGTTTACTCATTTCTAATAAGCATGTTTATTTTCCCCACCTCTAATAAATCATTTTGCAACCTTTTTCTGATGGGAGCAAAATTGTTACAACAGAAAAAAAGCAATTAAATGGTGTTAATGTTGGTGATAAGTTTATGTTGCTATCATTAGAGCCGCCACCTCTCCTGAGAGTCTTTAGCTTGAAGGAAAGTCGGTGTGCTTTTTTTCGGCCACGGGTAAACTTACTTCTACTGTGTGTGTGCGCGTGTGTGTGAGGGAGAACGTGCGTGCGTGTGTGTGGTGAATCTGGAGCCGCAGGCAGACAGAATGCTCTCATACAGGCTAAGACTGTGGGAAAACTGGGGCAGGAGATCACAGGAGCAACAAAACTGGGACAGAAAGTATTTTGTAGAGGTTATGTGAAGATTTTGCTGAACGCTGCAGAAAGAGCTGGAATCATTCACGTATGGAGAGAGAGAGGGGGAGAGACAGAGAAAGAGGGAGAGGGAGAGAGAGACAGAGACAGAGACAGTGAGAGGGACAGTTCATTAGGTTTATTAATTGATTGGTTCTTTGGCTCTCTCTATCTCACTCACTCACTCACTCACTCACTCACTCACTCACTCACTCACTCACTCTCTCTCTGTAGTTACACAGGTCCTGTGGTTGGCAGCAGCTTAAAGGCCCAGAGAGGAAACCCTGAGCTGACCGTCCGCAATACAGATCCTGTCCTGAGGGAGATGAAACAGAGAGTGGAGCAGCTTACACAGGTACACACACACACACACACACATCCACATCCACAACGGCTAAAATGCCCACGAAAATAATGTCTATAAGTTGAGTTGTCTTAGTTTCCATGCCCCCTCGGCCTCTCCTCCTCTAAGGCCACGTCTCCGTTTGCATACATCACATTTTCATATTTACTTGACTTGAATGTTTTCCAGGGAGGTAATATCTCCAGCCTCACGTCTCTGTATCGCTCTCCGCCCCACTGCAGAGGTTTTACTAAACAGCTAGATCATAAATATGTGATGCCTCCGATCCAGGCCTCATACGCTCAGTCATGACAGAACCGCGGGTGAAGTGAAGACTCCAGCACGCTTCCTCATCTGCTGAGGTTTAGGAACCAAATGTTTGTGTTTTATTATGGTTTACTTTCGGGTTGGAGTATCCTCTCATTTCCACAGCGGTTTTAATCTGTTCTTCATCCGTCTGCTGCTCTCTTTGGAGATAAGCTTTGAGGTAGATCAAGATAAAACCGGAGAGAAACTTGCTGCAGATGTCAGTTTATTGGATTTAATTATATATTTTGCCCTACCTGTGTGTGCGTGCGTGTGTGTGTGTGTGTCACCCTCTAAATAATGGTGCATTAGCGTTTGTTGGTGTTTGATGTCTTTGGGTGGCATTACTGCAGTGGAATTCCATATCACTGTCTTGGCATTTCTTTGAAGTGTGACGCAGGTGTGATATACTGGGTGTGTGCGTGTGTGTGTGTGCGTGCTCTCCGTCCTTATCTTCATCTGGCTCCCAATCATCTGTTATCACTTTGTGCGAATTTCACTGCTTAATCCCAACACATTGATATTGCAGCGCTCTAAACACACACAGATGATAAACTAATAATAAATGAATCGCACAAATAATTAAAGTGGATTTTTATGCAGCTGCTACATTCAAAGCTGCGGGGCAGCGTGGCCACAAGTGCCTTTCCCAAAAACATCTGTGCGCACGCTATCCCAAAAGCGACACGTCAAGGTTACGCTCGTAATGCTGATCCAGTATTTGCTCTGAAACCGTGCGACTGAGTGAATCCGTGTCCTTCAGGGAGACGTACAGACGGACAGGCAGACGGACAAGTAAACACATGACGGGAGACAGAGCAAACAAGCAAACAGAGCAGAGAGGCAAAGGGGAAGCGCGAGGAATTAACGCTATTAAATGTGTTTTATAGCTAAAGGGACACTTATCCAGATTGTGATGTTTGTATGCTTGAGTCCAGATGACGCCAATTTCCCATTTATGTCTATTTCAGTCTAGTTGTGGCGTTTATGGGACATTTTAAGATGTGTTTATAACCTTAACCAGAGTATAATCATAGTTTTACGTGATTGTATTTGTATTCTTTTCTCATAAAGATCAAACAAGTAGAAGTGTTTATTGTTTTATTCTTTATAGCTGATTGTATATCTATCTATCTATCTATCTATCTATCTATCTATCTATCTATCTATCTATCTATCTATCTATCTATCACTCTGGGGTTGTAATTCCCACCTGTGGCCACATGGGGCGCAGTTGTGCAGAAGAAGAGTTGCACCAATAATAAAGACGATTTCCAACCCTGAGCGTGTCGGTGAGCAGCCCTGACACGTTTTGATGTAACACGTCGTTGCAGAGCTTTTTAAGTGTTGATTGCTTATTTGTTTGGTCGTGGATGATTTTTTATTACATTTTTTTTTGCTGTTGAAGCTTATTTTTGCTCTCCTTCTAATTTTGGCGGTGAGTCCATTAATCATGTGGCATTTACATGGAGGAAACGCCCAGTCAGCAGTCTTTCTCCCCCTCTATCCCCACCCCACACCCCGCTCCTCTCTCTCTCTCTCTCTCTCACACACACACACACACACACACACACACACACACACACACACACACACACACACAGTATAATCATTTATTTATGAGCTCTCCCTGGCCTATCAATTCTGTCTAACACTCCTGTGTCCCGTTAGTCTATAATTTAAAGAATATTGAGTCTTCTTTGGATTTCCTAACATGATCACACGTGCACACAGCACACACACACACACACACGCACACACACACATACACACAAACGTGAAGGGGAAAAGATCAATTTTTCTGGAGTGTGTCCCTGTGAGATGGATGGCAGTAAATATTTACAGAGCACAGTGTGAATGAAAGTGCAGTGAAAGTCAGATGTAGCATGGATCATATACATACATACTGTTGAGTGTGTGTGGACGCTCCATCTTTCTGATGAATGGAGATGAAAGGTGACCCCGCCCACCGACCCTGTGTGCCTCGACAAACTCAACTGTGTTTGTCCTCTCAGCAAGTTCACAGTCACCTCTCAAAGTTTGCCCCTCTCGTGTCGCTGCCTCACTATTTATTCACATTTATCTGAGGCGCGCGCCCATTTATTAATTATGATTCATACCTGCCATGTGTGACATTTACACACACACGCAGACAGATTTGCACAATGAGTGCAGGGATGTAATATAAAACAGGACGAAGAAGCATCAGTGGAATTTTAATTATTTCCAAAGCTAGATTTTGGATCTCTCTTTCTCCCTCTTCTCTCTCGCTCGCTCTCTCTCTCTCTCTCTCTCCTCCTCTCTGTCTCTCTCCCTCTGTCTCCTTTTGTTTTTTTGCTATGTGTTAATTGGACCTTTGTAGTGTTTGCTTTTCCTCCACAGAGGCTTCACCTGCTGATAGGACATCCCTCCACTTTACATTCCCTTTCCATCCTTCCCACCTGCAGTTTGGGGGAGATTATCGATCGTTGGGACTCATTGCGATCCTCTTTTGAATGATTCAAACCCACAAAGCTCCTTAGTCTCCTCATCGCGTGGCTCGCTCACGCCTTTCACCCCACCCCTTTCGTCTTTCCTTTTCCTTCTCTTTATTCCACTTTTCCGTTCTGTACGGAATGCAAGACTGTGTCCGGTGTCCGGGGAGAGGTGTGGTCAGCCACATGCTACCTCACGCTACATGCACACAATCTGACCAACCAGCAGGATTCATATGTGAATTAACAAGCTCCCAAATGTTAAGTGGAGATAATGGTAATATTTCATGAAACAAACAGAGAACAAGTCAAACCAGTTGTGCAGGGCCGCGACCGTTGTCTTTGAACTTTGAACGTTTAATCTGTTTGGTCCAGCTGCGGCCCTTCCCTCCATTGGACTCGTGTCTGGTTGGGTCTGTGGCCATAGTTACCGTTGGATCCTAATATTTGTGCTTTTATTAACGAGGCTGTGAAGAAAAACAAAGCAGACAAATCACAAAATGAGCTGAAGGGGAAATCAAAACAGAGAACCCTGAACTGAACCTGAATCATTTTTGTGAGATTCCCAGTAACGGTGCAGGTGTGTTTGGATTATTCCTTATTTTCTTTGCACACGCCAACTTTCCAATTTGCATTTCTGCCGCCTAGAAAAGATCCTTAGGTGTTTCTCCCTCATTCATTAGATGTGACGGGCCACTCCGCAGCTGCCAGCCGCCCTTTAAATGATTTTACTTGTATTGGCTTCGTCAGAGCGTTTCCGTGTCTCCTGGCCCCCAAATCGCTCTAAACGCTTTGAAAACACGGCGCCGGTGGAAACATTTCTGCAATGTATTTTTGTCCTCCCACAGCAACAAGCCCTCATTTGCAGGCTGATGACATGATGGTGAATCACCGCACAGCGTCTGGTCCGTCTCCGCCTCCCCTCGGACATGCTGCCATGTAATAACCTTGGCTCCCCTTTGTTTTTCACGCCGCCTGTGTACCTGCAGTGGTGGCCAGATGTCCCTCCTTATGTATGTGTCCATTCTGTGTCCGTCCAGTAGAGAAACCCACTCAAAACACTGTAACTCTCTTAAAATGGCAGGTTGGGATTCAGCCCGCGCTTTGTTAGATTTTCCTTTAAAAGCCAAACAGCAGCAGCAAACCAGCTGACCGGAAACAATCTGTGTGATACCGGGAAATGTTTGATTTAAATGACCCCAGCTTGTTAATCACACACACGGCGTCGTCGTGTTTGTTTACATTGCATATTCCATATTTTCCAGGTTTCTTTCAGGGCCAGTCGACTGCTAGCTGTACATGCAGTGCAGTTTAATTAAGTAAACGTGTGCGTGTGTGTATAGCTAATTGCCTGCTCTGTCTGTGTGTGTGTGTGTGTGTGTGTGCTGATCCATGCTACAACTCAATATGCAGTAAATGCTTGTACCATATGTTTCTGTGTTAAATCGATGTCGTATAAATGCGTCTTTCAATATTGGAGTACAAGAGATAACAAAGGTGAAGTGGTGTTTCACGGACCACCTGTGGTCCTCCTACCACAGTTTGAGAACCACTGGTCTCAGCTGGAAAAACAAGTCAAATGCAAACATTATGTTTTGAAACAGAGGATATATTTGTCCTGTCTTTGTCCTCAGGTGGAAGTTTAGACTACCAACACATTCATCGTACTGTGATACAACGTTTTCTTGCTGTTGCCGTGCGACTGTGAAAACCTAATAAGTCCAATTTAGCTCATTATTAGTTTCCACCACACAAAAACGTAATCTCGCCCTTCGAGGTGTTTAAACACAGAGAGACTTCATTACCTTCAATCACGTACCCAAGTCAATGTTTGATGTTAAAACTGAGCAAAGACAAACTGGCTTGTAAAAGAGGTCGAGTTTGTGGAGATATGAGGTTTTTATCTGAAGCCCAAGCTGTTTAACACACACTGTGTGTGTGTGTGCAGCAGCATCCACAATCTGATTTAACGGAGCTGAACAGAATATGGATTCATACAGTGACAGCGTGACCGCAATTAGCCTTTAGACTCCCGTGACCTCTGTGTGTGTGCGTGTGTGTGTGTGTTATCGATGTTTTGGGGCCATATTTTGCTATTTCTACTCTTGTATTGTAACTCAATATAATATTACAATGAAAAAAAATTTAATTGATGTTGTAGGTATGTTGGTGTGATATGGTCGCACGTGTGTGTGTCCCATTAAGGAGCTGCTGGTGGATCTAGGTTGGGCGAGGGCGAGCCAAGCCAGAGAGAGAGAGGAGGAAGAGGAGGGAGGGAGCGGACAGAGGGAGAGGGGCAGCGGAGACGAGTGCGATGATGAAGATGGCTGTGAAGCATCTGGTGAGGCGAAAGGTGGGTCTCTCTCTCTCTCTCTCTCTCTCTCTCTCTCTCTCTCTCTCTCTCTCTCTCTCTCTCTCTCTCTCTCTCTCTCTCTCTCTCTCTCTCTCTCTCTCTCTCTCTCTCTCTCTCTCTCTCTCTCTCTCTCTCTCTCTCTCTCTCTCTCTCTCTCTCTCTCTCTCTCTCTCTCTCTCTCTCTCAGAGAGAGAGAGAGAGAGAGACGCAGACAGGCAATTAATAGAGGGACCCACATTGGAGGGATTACACACATAGACTACATACACTTATGCATAGATCCAGCCTGCCAAGCTCTTATGTGAGATAGATTGAGATTCATACATAACACGTCAGCATATATACACACACACAGACCCATCATGCATAATGGTCATAAACACACACACACACACTGGCATGGTTGAGGATTTAAAATGCGGCAGCCTCCACATATCTTGTGCCAGCAGGGGAATGCCCACAGGGAGGGAGAGTACTTAGAGACGGATTCATCTACCCCCCCTCTCTCACCGTGTACCTCTCTGTCTTTTTCCATCTCTCTTTCTGCTGAGCACAGCACTTTATGTTCTCCTCGGTGCGGTAGGATGAAGGATGCACCAACAACCAGGTCACTTCATAAACAGAGACGGCGTAATAAATGACGATTATTTATTTATCTCTTGACTTATTCATGGTGTTTGTACTTATGTGTGTGCAATACATCATGCATGAGTGTCAGGAGGTGATCAGGGGGGCCCCTCCAGGCCCGGAGCCCCTTCAGGCCCTGAGCCCCTCCAGGCCCTGAGCCCCTCCAGGCCCTGAGCCCCTCCAGACCCTGATCCCCTCCAGACCCTGATCCCAGCCCAGAGAGCCAACTAGAAATACTTTGTTTCCCTCAGGATGAGAACCTTCAGCTCCTTCTTTATCATGAAGCCTGTACCTCTGTCCTTCCATTGAGCCGTGACTTATATAGAGTGTGTGTGTGACTCATATATACCATCTCCTTATACGATCCACTTTAAACACACATGCAGTATACTGGAGGCACGTCTATGAATGTACGAGGAAAGTTCTGCACAAGGTAAAAATAATATTATAAATGTTAAAAATAGTATAAAAATAGATGAAATAAAGAACAATAATCAGAAAATTAATGATTTTTATTTATGTAATTAGTGTAAACATCTGATGAGGGTCATAAACTTTGCTCATGTATCTTCACTCTCGTGGAAAGCTTCATCATCAGCGTCATCATCACTGTCTCTCTCTAGCTGGAAACACACACAGTATGTTGAGTAACTGGTCAGCACAGGTCATAAGACCCCTCCCCCTCCCTCTGCCCACACACAGTCACAGAAGTTTCCATGACCACCAGAGGATTGTGACATGACTCTCTCTCGGTGATCTAATCGGCAATGACCCGAGCCAATATTCAGGTCAAATCAATAATGTCCCAATACGTGACAAACAGGAGCAGACTTTGTTTTGGAATGAACACAGAATGTTCCCCTGCATGTGATTGATTGTCATACTTTGTTGTTCTGTTGCATCATCACCTTGTGTCCCGTGAAGGCGTGTTGTGTCACCCACTTGATCACAACAATGGAGTCAATGCCTTCAGGGCCAGGGTGGCATGTGACAGAGGTCAAAGGTCACGGTGAGTGTGCTGTGTGCGTCATCGCGTGCAACACAGCGATGTAGCACACCGCTTGTGTCTTGTGATGTTGTGCAGCCCTAGTTTGGCACTTAGAGAGTCCACATTAAAAACAAATTCTGGCTTCTTCTTCAAACAGGGAATATTAGACGGCTCTCAGACAGGAAGTGACAACGGGACTCTGTGTGCATTATACAAGACGTGCCAGTTATGATTCCTGTTTAACATACGTTTGTAACATCACGTTCATTAACACTGATGTGTCAGATCGGCGGCAACACACGCCTCCCGCTGTGTCCCGGATCTGCTACATTGGCTATTTACAGAGGAAACTTGCTGGTTGTGATTCAGCGAGCGGGGGTGTAGGGATCTTGTGGAAGAGAACCACAGTAAAGAGTGACACACGGGGGATTTCGGCGTGTCTCCCTGCCTGGCAGCATATAAACAAGCCTCACACGCAGTTTAAACAAAGAGACGCAGGGAAACTAGTCATTATCATTTCTGATGCTCATACATTAAATCAGAAGCTCTGAGTCAAGGAGGCTGTTTTACTAGAGCTGCCGTTACATTACTGTCTTTTTACAGTTCTGCTTTCAAACCTCTCCAGTCGAGACCAAAGAAATGGAATTTTGTGTGTGTGCGCGCGTGTGTTTATGGCTGCTTGCCTGTATGATTCATGTCTTTGCCTTCGTGCCCACTGTGGGCTCTGTGCCGGGCCTGCTCGAGCTGTTTTGGGACCCTAAAGCCGTCGTCTTTTTGTCTGGCATCCCTCAGCCCCCCTCTCTCTTAACACCGAGTTTCAGATATGGGCTTGGATGAGTTAAATAAGAAGAGGAGATGACATTTTGGCTCCAGTGAATCCCCCCCGAGAGGCAGAGGAGAAGAGAGGGACGATAAGGCAGAGGGGCGCTGAAATTTGTACCTCCAGCATAACGCTTGTTTTAGTCAGACAGTGTGTTATTATTTGATTTGGGTCCATTTTCCACATCAAAGCGAGTTGATGTGGAGATCCACTCTGCAAACATCAGATCAGAGATGAGAAACGAGGTAAAAAAAAACAAAGACGGCAGGCATCAACAA
Organism: Genypterus blacodes; assembly: GCF_046128005.1. Lineage (NCBI taxonomy): Eukaryota > Metazoa > Chordata > Actinopteri > Ophidiiformes > Ophidiidae > Genypterus > Genypterus blacodes. Next base: position 3,204,391 of record NW_027466874.1, read on the forward strand.
CACACAACATACAACACAACTCTGAAGCTGTGACGCCTCAGTCCGCGGTTTGTTCTCTTGCTCTGTAGTCGTCCTTTGTTTTGTCATGTGCACAAACACGAGAGGCCCACGGTCACGGTATGTGGAAGCTACGACAGAATCCCAATCATTACTGTTACGATTTTGCACCACCGTTGTTATATTCAGAGGATTTTTGCTCCTCTTTCACATCTTCCTCCTCCTCCTTCACTCATTTCTCATCCTCTTCTTCTCTTGAAATTCACCCAGATTAAACCGATTGATTTTCCATCTTCAAACCAACACAATCCCTCCTTCTATCGCCCTTTCTCCCCAGACACATCCAGGTCCTATAGCGTCAATAATGCAAATGTAATCACAGCTCTCCTCCTCTCCACTCCTCTCCTTTCCACTGCTCTCTTTTCCTTTTCTTTCCTTTGCTCTCCTCTCTTCTCCACTCCTCTTCTGTCCTTTACTTTCCACTGCTCTCCTTTCCTTTCCTCTCCTTTGCTCTCCTCCCCTGTCTTCTCTTCTCTTCTCCACTCCTCTTCTTTCCTTTCCTTTGCTCTCCTCTCCTCTCTTCTCCTCTCCACTCCTCTTCTTTCCTTTCCTCTCCTCTCCTCTCCTCCTCTCGTGTCATTATCACGTTGTGGCGATTACACACAATGGCCTCCATTTGTCATAATGCCTGCATCCACCAATACCAATACAATCTCAAACAAAATCAATAATCCCGACACATCCCTCTCCTGCTATTTATGAGATACCGCCTTTTCAGCTCAGCCTTGAAAGGTGTGTGAACTCCTGTCGGTAAAAACAAGTAAACAAGAAGTAAACAAGTTTTTTGCTCGTTTTTCCTCCCACGCGCCTTCAGGAACTCCTTTCGTCGTCGCCGGGTATTAGATGTATTGTATGTGAGTGAATATGGGAGAATGTGCACTCGCGAGGGGCACTCAAGCCCAGTAACCATGGCAACCAGGTGGTCCGTCCTCCCATGGGATGCTATTTGATGACAATGAGGAAGGACGGGGGTGTGTGGGTTTGTGGAGGTGGGAGGGTTTGTCTGCCATCTCTCCTGGGCGAGGAAGGTATTTTTTGCATCGTGTTGCCCCCAATATCTTTGCTTCCTTTATGTTGAAATCCATCACAATCCCCACAAAGTATTTCCTCTCATTTGCAGTAGAATGTAACCCTTCAGTGTTTGGTACTGGCTAACAGACGCAGCAGGATTCTACACGCGGCTGTAAGATCCTCTTATATATTTTTTCTTCCCCTCTGTCTTCTTCGTTCTGCTCTCCTGGCCTCCACGCTCACACAGGCGTTAGATTCTGTTTCATCTTAAAGGGCCGGCGTGTTCTGTGCCCGAGCCCCGTTTGATCCGCATTAGTGAACATTCACAAACAACAACAACAACAAACACAGAAGCTAAACTCAGTCAGGGCCTTGTAGCTCTGTCCCTGGGGTGATTTGTGTGTGTGTGTGTGTGTGTGTGTGTGTGTGTGTCTGTGTGTGTGTGTGTGTGTGTGCTGGTGGTTAGCTCTGATTGATCTGAGCTGTAGAAATGAAGGGTGTCTCTTTGCACACACGTGTTTCGGAGTTTATTAAGGTGTGAAACGTGCCGAGAATCCAATCGGCGTCACACTGATTCGGCCGCGTTACTTGTTAAATGAGCTTTATTGTGACAAACTCAAACCTTTTCTCCACCTTCATCTGCACTCTGCTTTGCCTTAATGATGTTTTTATAACGGACCGACTCTGACTCAACCTGCAAAATAAATAAATAGATGAGTAACTAACATGTTACTCTCACAAACACGCCACAGACACTTTTTCTGCTATTATGAACTCATCAGTGTTTGTTTTTAACTGCTCTGCGTTTCATGCTGTGCAAACACACACACACACACACACACACACACACACACACACACACACACACACACACACACACACACACACACACACACACACACAACGAAAGAGATTGCAGGGAGGATGATAGGGTGTTAGCTGCAGTTTGGCGTACATAGAAAGAGAAAAACCCAAATGATAGGGCACGCATGCTGCCTGTGTATGTGTGTGTGTGCATGTGTGAGATTGTGTGAGTGCGTGTGTGTGTGTTCGGCATGTGGCAATGGTTAATAAGCAGTGGAGTTACAATGATAGATCCTCAGGGTAGGAGATGGGCCTCATTAAAGAATTACACATTCACTTTGCTCTCTCTCTGTCTCTCTCCGTCTCTCTCTCTCTCTCGCTCTCCCTCCCTGTCTCTCTCCCTCCCTGTCTCTCTCTCTCTCTTTCTGTTTTCCCGACACACCCATTGAACGGAAAACAGCTTGGCGATGAAACGCAACAGAACAGAATATTTTGTGAAAAATAAAAGAGAAATTGTTGACTCCCAACACTAGAATTCGCCCGTCTGTCCACTTATCTGCCTGCCTGTCTGTCTGCCTGTTTGCTCTCTTCCTGCTGGAGGTCACGCATGTAAATGTGATAACCCATCAGCTGTTTGTTTGTTCTCTCCCTCTCCTCTCTGCGCGGTGACCTTGCTCTGTCTGTAACGGCACTGCTCAGTTTTAAGCCCCCCTTCATTCCTCCGATATACAAATGAGCCCCCCCCCCCCCACACACACACACACACACACACACACACACACACACACCCACACGCAACCTTCAACCGATCACTCTCCCTCCTCTCATCCACCTCCAGTCGTCCCCGGTTCCGTTTGGTCTTTATCTCTCTTCTCCACGTTCTCTCTCCAGGTTTTATGATTCCACTGGTGGCCGTGTTTGACCTCTGCTAGCGTGACCTTGGCTCCACGCAGCACCACCAACACATCAAACCGCTCCAGGATCTCTTATGTTCGTCCCTTTGTGTTGTAGTCGCGCATATCATCTCTTTTTTTCTTAACTAACCGAAACTGGGCGGTGGACGTGATTCAGGCGCTTGTTGCTGCTAGTTTGCGGTCACAGGAAGGCAACAGGAAGGCATCAGCTGTTCCGGTCCCTTCTGTCCCTTCTGTCAGTCGCAGTCTCCGTATATTCAACCCACATAGTGATGAAATCTAATAAATATGAGTAATCTGTTGGCCACGTTGCTCTGCAGGGTCATAAGACTCCTTCACAGCTTCCCTCCAGCCTCTCTGCTGGCAAAACTAAAATAGGTCTCGGCCCAGCTGATGATTATCCGCAGCTGTGATAAGACGATTATACGCAGCTGTGTCTGATTGTCAACCATTGTTTCACACTGTTCGGGTGTCAAACGTAAACGCTTCAGACCGCCCCCTTCCGCCGACACGGTTTAATTTTGGAAAGATACAACAGCAACCCCCTTAATGCCGTTACGAACCGTAACCTGAATCACTCCTCACTAGGTCTCAGTAGGTGGCGCTGTGCTGTGTGGAGTTCATGAATGTGCGTCTGAGGAAAGAGGCAGAGACTCATCTCACCTCCAGCAGTCCATATTAAAATGTTTCCCCTGCAGATCACTCACCAGGGACGTATATATGACTTTAGTGTGTGTGTGTGTGTGTGTGTGTGTGTGTGTGTGTGTGTGTGTGTGTGTGTGTGTGTGTGTGTGTGTGTGTGTGTGTGTGTGTGTGTGCGCGCTCTCATTACACGGAGTAAGTTGATTAGCAGGTTTCACTGATTTTGTCTTTCTTTCTTTCTTTCTTTGTCATCTTTCAGACTTCGATTTTGATAAGTACTTGCTCAGTGTTTCATTATCTGTAGTTGCCTTTAACCATGATCTTTCTCCTCTGTGTGTGTGTGTGTGTGTGTGTGTGTGTGTGTGTGTGTGTGTGTGTGTGTGCGCGTGTGCGTGTGTGTCTGTGTGTTTCTCCCTGGGGATGTGAGGCTGAAGTAATGAAATGCTCATTACTGATTCAGCTGGAAATGTGAGGGATACATTTACACGCCCACACACGCACACAAATACACACAGGCACACACACACACACATACTCAAGCTCATCCAGATGCTTTTCAAGGTCACCTCATTCATGTGTATGTGCATGCATGGGCGTGTGTGTGTGTGTGTGTGTTTGACGGAGGAATAGAATGAAAGACGGACAAAGAGCATCTATTGTTGTTTACATACAAATTGAGAAACTACACGAGTGAGTACAATTTAGCTTAACTGACAGTTGTATACAATTACAGCCACTGCTATGAAACTAGATCATGAATATGCGCACACACACTCAATGATGCACACACACACACACACACACACACACACACACACACACACACACACACACACACACACATTCATGCATTTCAACTGTTTTTCCCTTTTATTCATCCATCAGATCATCCCTAGCAGACACCTTTTCCTCACTCACATGTACACACACACACACACAAACACCAACACACACACACACTTGAGGTCACATTTTGAGACAGGATAATACAGTACACAATGCTCTTCTTCCTTGTTGGGCACATTAAAATGCATTCCTCGACTTCTGGTTGTCTGATCAAAGCCTAACTAACGTCTCCCTGTGACAGACACACACACACACACACACACACAGCATTGTCTCCTGTTATTAGAAAGATGCTGTGTTATCGGGAGGCTTTGGTTACAGATGGCAGACTGGAGGAATGCATGAAAGAGAATGAAGCGGAGTTATGCTGCGGTCTCTGTGTCGGCTCTTCACACACAGAACATTAAGATGAATCAATGCAAGTGGACTGTGTTTGCATTTGTCATTAAAACGTATTACAATATTATGCCTCTATAGTATATAACCATCATTAAAAGCATATGCCAGTTGTACACAGAGGGACAAACCCAGTAAAATATGTGAAGTTAAGTCCCAAATCAAATTTAGCATCAAAATGATTATTTCCTGTGTCAAAGTGGGATGAAGTTTCATGTTATTATAAATATCTACTTTATTACTTCTGCTTTATTCCTCTGGAAGTGTCATTTCACATCCAATCTTATTAACCCACTCTCCACATCTCCTTGCTCACCTTGCCCGTGTTCCTCTGTGGGATTGATTGACGGCAGAACACGGGGTATCAATAAAACATAAACCTCTTCATGAGCTGGTGAACATGGCTCCTGGATGCATGTATTGATCCCCGCCTGATTATTTACCCGTCATAAGCGCTCAGCTGCTCGCCCGCCGCCGTCTCCTCTGCTGTCGGCTTCCCGTAGGTGTGATTTATGGTCCCCCCCTTCCTCGTTCCTCGCATGTGGGACGCGACACTGTCTCCCCTCGGGACAAACCGCTGGCTCCAGGCCCCATTCTGTTTCTGTGTTATTACCTTGAAATGTCTCTAAATTGCGAGTCAATGGTGATGAAGACGCATTCATGGTTCAGATGGGAGAGGGTAATCTGTGGCCGCTCTGTATGTATGGAGGCTTTGTATGTATGGACGCTCTGTATGAGTTTCCCCTCTGTGCTTGTTACACAGTGTGTCTGTATCTGGTGAGTGTGTGTTTTGATCTAAAGGGAGGCACTAATCGAGTGGGTAGAGCTTCCGCTTGGGAACCGAAGGGTTGCCGGTTCGAGTCCCTGCTGAGGTGCCCCTGAGCAAGGCACCGAACCCTTGTTCCCCCCCCCTGCGTTAGGGTGGTAATGTAATGTAATGTAATGTAATTCGCTTTGGATAAAAGCGTCTGCCAAATGTCATGTAATGTAAAGAATCTGTCACTTTGGTTGCACAGTGGATGCAGCTTATTGACATGACCTGGATTCTCTATCAGAACCCTTAAAATCTCTCTCTCTCTCTCTCTCTCTCTCTCTGTCCTCCCCCTCTCTGTCTCTCTCTCTCATTACTCATTTCAGCAAAGGTTAAACTCCCCCACGAGTATGACTAGTGACACCACTCATCTCTTACCTCTGGCTGTGTGCTCTCTCTCTCTCTCCCTCTCTCCCTCTCCCTAGCTCTCTCTCTCTCTCTCTACCATATGTGACATGTTCTGAATTGTTGCTAAGAGACAAACACGCCAAAGGGCATGTAGGAGGAGACTGTGTTTCCACTACGCACACACACACACATATATATGCAAATGCAGTCTCTAACCCTAAGTAATGATTTAAGCTATTTTCAAGAACAACAATCACAATAATACAGTACACAATTACAAACGAAATGACCATAAGATACTCACAGACAGTGTTTCTGTTCTTATGAGGGGACAAAGAAAGATAGAGGACAGAACACACACACACACACACACACACACACACACACACACACGCATATAAACAAACATAAACACACATTTACACTTCTAAGTAATCCAGAGTTTCCTATGTTGCTCCATGCTGCAAAAGGAACACACAATCAATGGCAGATGCCTCTAAATCATCTGTGAACACACCCACACACACACTTTTCCTCTCACACATATCTGCTTGGTCAAATTCAGACATGTTAGAAATCACATGGAAGAATAACACAAGTGAAGACATTTTGGAGGTACTTGGGAATTCTGTCCTCTTGCGTGTATGTGTGTGTGTGTGTGTGAGTGTGTGTGTGTGTGCATAAATGTGTTCAAGTGTGTGACGTGTTTGTGTGTGTGTGTGTGCTTTCTTAATGTCTGTGTTATTGCCTGGTGTGATATTTGTGTGTGTTTATGTGTGAACATTTAGCTCGCTGCATTTCTCAGCGACTGAAAGAGTCTCTTTGTCTATTGTACCGCAGGACAATGTCTATTGTAAGAGACAGAATCAGATTTCTGCCCAAGCAGGTGTGTATATGCGTGTGTGTATATGTGTGTATGTGTGTGTGTGCCAGCATATAAAGTGTGAGAGAGAAAGAGAAAGAAAGAAAGACAGACAGAGAGTTGAGGCAGCACAGGTGAGAATGAGAGTGTGAATATCAGAGAGAAAGAGAGGGTGTGTGTGTGTGTGTGTGAATTTTGCCCACGGCACAGACTGTCTCCCTCCTGTCCTAATCCACTCATTTACCTGAGTTTCTCCCAGGAAGGGCTGGACACCTGCCAACACACACACACACACACACACCGCGTATCGTTAATACTACTGAAATCTATGAAACAGTTGGTGAAGGTCATGTGTGCATATGAAATTAAGAAACATGTCACACATCTCTCTCTCTCTCTGTGTGTGAGTGTGTGTCTGCAAAGCTGCTGGTGGGCGTGGCGAGATCCATAAATCATTCAGGTCTAAACAAAAAGATAACAGTCATAAATAATGCAAAACATCTGAGTCTGTGTTCCATTAAACCACAGAACTTTTATGTGCTGCACTTACATCCCAGAAGTCTCTGATGCTACTTAAGTCGTCTTTTACTCTCTCTGTCTCTCTCTCTGTCTCTCTGTCTCTCTCCCTCCTCCTCTTTTTCTCCTCAGGTGAGGGTGGAGCAGGTGATGTATCTAGCGGTCACAGTCCAGGGACGAGGGACGCACCTCCTCATCGCTCTTCCCCTCCACAGGTACAGTTCCTGCTTTCTCATCTCCTTCTTTCCTTCCATCCCTCTTCTTCTCTTCCCATCCTTCCAATCCCTCCTTCTTCCCAGTCTGCTATCCCCTCTCTAACTCTTTCCATCTAATTTATGTATCTTCTCCTTCAGGTGGCTGTTCGCGGCTCGGCTCACACGTTGACCACTGAACCTTTACTAGTGACCCTTGTGACCTTACTGATCCTACTGCTGTCACCGTGGCAACCTCTCTGAACCTGGCGCGAGAGACCCTGTGACACAACGTCGAAAGGTTTAGACACTTTGGAGCCAGACACGTTTATAGTAACCTTTGGTAAGGCGAGCCTGGTGACAAGCTGTTGATTTATCACACTTGTGCACAGTTTGCATTTTTATAATATCTATACTGACCTCTAAATGTATTTGTTTATGTGGCTTTGATATAACAGATCGCACAGCACTACTGACTTTGTTTTTTTTGGAAAGAGAAATGTAAATACAAATATATATATATCCATATATATTTATATGAAGAGTTTATAAAGGTAACAAATGGCTTGATGTGTAAATAGAGATTAATGTAGAACAGAGCAGATAGTGCTGAGACTTTATGGGCTGTTTGAGCTCGGGTTGACCTTTGGGCGATGGTTCCCCCTGCAGACATTAAGATCCATGACGGGCTTTTACTTAAACAGTACAAATGGAGCGGCGTAATTACAACTGAGACCAGCTTGGAAAGGTTTGTTATTATTGCAAAGGAATTAGCGGGGAGCAGTAAACAAAGCCAGTCAGGCAGAAAAGAGGCAAAAGGCGAAGCAATCAATTATGTTTTGCTTCAGATCAATTTCAGATTGTCATACTGTGGAACAGCTTTGAGTTCGTTTTTTTTTCTGTTCTGCAGTGAATTTGCCTCTTTCATTGTGTGACACTTTCATGTAAATTTCCCCTGCAGATATGACTCACAAACAGCAAGAGTCCCAAAGTGAACACACATCACACACACATCCTCTGGTAGCTTGTTAATGTTGAGCTGATTGTACCTTTAACAGTCTGAATAAAAACATTTGTCATAAGAGTCCTAAAAGTGCTAAAATCTTCCCCTTGGCCTCATTGTTAAATATCAACATGCTAAACATCACTGTGCCCTCTGGAGTCACAGCTCAGTGAGCAAATTCTTCCACACTTGGTTTGAGAACGTGCCCGTGTTTCTATTGTATAAGCTCGAGTGCTTTAATATGGCAAAAGAAAATCCACCAATTTGATTCTCTGCTGTAGCATTGCTGTACGAGCTGAGTGAAAACAGATGTTAGAGGTGCCGTCTCTTTAAGCCCCCTCCTGCCTCGTGCTTTGACATGGAGACAGAAGTTCAGCAGCTCGGGATCTTTGGGTTTATATTACACTACAAACACACACAAAACAAATGATATCGCCCCTTTAATTCAAGAAAATAAAATGATTTTTTAAAAGAAATGTTATTGTAGATATCCATGATACAGGAAACATTGAAGTCTCCCTAAAATAAACATCATGAATGCTGCCAAAATTCCCACAAATTATAATCCTGTTTATTGAGATTGTTTTCCAGTGCAGCCAAAAAAAAGTTGAGAGCCAGAAACAACAAACCACCTAAACTCAATAATTCAAAAACAAAAATGTAATAAACATTTTATAAGCCTGCAGTGTGTCACCGTGTCGGCTGGATGTTCTCCAACTGAAAGCAGCGCCACGTTCACATGCAGACTAATTAAAACCGCTGCCTGGTTTCCAATATGAGACAATGTGACTCATCCAAACGTGCCAGGCGCCTTTTCTACATGTGATAGATGTGATCTCAGATTGTTTCATACAGTGCAGAAGAAGAAGAAAGGCAGTATTGTGGATTTATTTTTGCTTTAATTGCTCATTAGCTGTAGTCTGATCTCCATCCAAGTGTAACAACAGAAGGACGTACTGTAATCTGCCTGAAATAATTACACACCAACCATTATACTAATTATGTCTTTGTTGAATACTTCATTGGATCATTTAGAGCTTCATAAAGCACCTGAAGAGTCTATTTAACACCTGATAGAATCACCTGTAGCAGCAACAAGGGCCACCAAACGCTTCCTGCTACTGCTGATCACAGTTTCTTTTACATTCCTTCTCCCTGTTTGTTCATGAATGCTTTTGGGGTTTTCATGCATGAACGCTCCTCACAGTCTCAGTTGGGTTTAGGTCTGGACTCTGATTTGACCGGCCCGAAACACAAACGTCCCCTGGGATCCCCTGAGATTTGTTTTGATCTGCAACGGTTCACACGAGCAGATCGTTGGTACGGCCCTGGACCTTCCATTTCAGTCTCACCTGACTGGATGTTGAAAGTGTGTATGCAGCATTGACGGGGACAAGCAGAACTGTGTGTTTCTCTTCATATTATAAGATGATCAGACCTTTAAGATGTTTAACAAGTTGATTTGTCATCTATTTCCTCTGAATCAGTCCTGCAATATCAACAGATTACAAAAATCCCCTAATGTGTATTTCCACCATCTATTAGACAGTTTATATGCGAGCAAAAGTGATTGACACTTTACATAAATTAGGAAATACCATTAGGTGTAAAAGTGTGTGAAGTTTCTGGGCAGCGAGCCCAAAGAGTGTTAGCCAGCGGGTTGCGTTTACAACATCATCTGTCAAACAAACGCGCTATTGTTGGATCGCTATTTAAACGTTACACACAGATGAGAGGAGATGCTTTGGCCTGGAGCCAGACTCTCCATCTTCTCTGCCCGGCCCAGCTGACCCTCAGCGTAAACACACACATTTCAACTATGTACTTGCACCCAAAAAACCTGCTGTGAGACCAGAGGCGGGCTGATGACATGGCTCTGATGATGATTTAAATAATAGAAAATACATTATTGAGATAATCTATATGCAGATAATTATTAATTGGGCAGTGTGTTTGTAAAATCATGAATATTTATAGCAACATCTTTGATTATTGATCCGTAAAGTGGAGATAGTAATTATCACTCACAGTTGTGGGGGCTCAGCTTATATCTGGGAGCTTTTATTTGTTGCTCTTTATGATGCATGGTGAATGAATCTGTCTGTATATATTTGTATATGAGGTTTAATGTTAGGTAGCACAAAATGAATTCCTTTTGTTAAGTGTGTGTGTGCATACAGAGGTGTCTGGGCAGCAGTGGTGCAGGCACTTTTAGTTTGTATTGTAGTGAATCAGTGCACAGCCAGTACTTTGGTTGCCCTTGAGCAAGGCACGAGGCTGCAGACCTGGATTTGGTTCCTTGGCGCTGGACTGTTGCTGCCTACTGAGAAAAACACTTTTGACAACGACAGTAAAGGTTCCTTCTTCTTCCTCTTCTTCTTCCCCTTGGTTTCTATCCGCACACAGTGATAATCACTGTGCTAATGTAAACTAAACCGTCACTCTGTGCAGCTTCAATAAACCTAACATGTTATCACCTATTATGTTCTGTCATAAATAAAACATTGGATCCCCGGGGTGATTTACAACGGTGCAGCAACTTGACTGGAGTAGCAACATTTCAGAGTATCTTTCCTTCCTATTTCAATATAAGGATACGTTGGCGTGAGCAGATGCATTCAGGTCGCTTTGCTATGAATTCTGGGATATCTGATTGGGAGCGTTGCTGATCAGAATTTGGTTCATATCAGAAATCCATCAGAGCAATCGACTATCATTCAGGCAACTTTCCAGGCCTCCATAAACTTCAAGCCAAATCACAGCTGATCAGGTAGAAATGGATTAAATGGCTGAATGGAGGTTAAATGGGGCCTGAGTCAGTGTTTGCCTGCCTGGAAAAGTCAAACTAAACTTTTTCTTTTGACAGATTATCCCCGAATCTCCACTAGAGCAATGTTTTGGACTGTCAGGTTTGTCACAGCTTTTCAAAATGACATTCCTTTTGACGCTGTGAGCACCTACAGTTGAACTTCCATTCACCTCCCACTGGTTTGGCAGTAGGTGTCTGATTTTCCAGATTTGGGTGAGTTATTCCTTTAGACGACAGTGCAGCACTTCTTGGTTGCAGAAATGTGCTTAAACAAAGCGGAGGAACCGGTACAAAGCCCGCCGAGTCACAGTGCGGTGGAGGGTGGGGACACAGCTGCCGCTCTGTGGCCTCTGGCCCTCTGAGAGATTACTGTGATTGGATTGGCATGGTGAGCAAGCTGGCAGACACTGTGCGGTTGGCACGGGAACCTGCCAGGGGATGATGGGAAATAAAGACATAATTGAATGCAAATAACCGACGCGGAGAAAAACGGTGAAAGAGCAGGAAATGTGGATGAGAAGAAGAAGAAGAAGAGGAAGAAGAGAGCGACAGACAGGGAGAGGTGAAGGAGTCAGCAGAGTGAGGAAGAGTTGTTTCAACAAGCTGCCGAGGTTATTCTGCTGAGTAATATCTCCCCTTTGTGCCGGCGTTAATGAAATCAGAGCTCTGATTATTCAATATATTTCCTGTCCAAGGGTTACGATTGGGGTTTGGGCTCTTTAAATCATATTTATGTGCAGTCTTGTCGGGGTTTGCAGGTGTCAGATAGCATCACAACACCTATTTGTTCATTGATTCTGCCCACGATTGAGTTTCACATGATTTATAGCTGTCAGAGCTGCGACGTGGCACTGGCGTATTGACAGCGTTGCGGCGATAAGGATCAGTCATGAGGCCTCTGTGGGAACCTCAGCTCCGTCTCACTGATAAAGAGACCTGACACGACACAGAGTTTATCATTGAGACATGAAGCAGGACGACTAACAGCTCCACAGCCGCAAAGGTCAACGTAGGTAATGCTGACGTTTTGTGCGAGGTTTCAACCTTAAACAGAATTTGTAGGTAAATCAGATCATCAGCTGGTTGAGCAGAGTGGAGACCTCAGACATGGACTCACCTATGATCTCATTTATGGGCTCTACTCTGCAGATTGAAGCGTCTCCTAAGCAGAAACACGAGTACGTAAACTCTACTCCCTGATATTTCATGTTTTTTTCACATTATACCTCCATAACAGGGACGTCTGATCACTTTCATTTTGTCTTTCCAATCCTCTGTCCTCAATTCTTCATTCATTTGTGTTGTTTCCAATGATTTTGTCTGAAAATAGCGGAAGGTACTTAACCGACCTTATTTCACGCCAGCTTTCCCCTCTTCATAACTTCCTTTGTTCTAATGCATCGTATTATAGACACTGAATTGAATCCTTAAATGTAAAACTCCAGAAGTATGAGCTGTAAAAAGTTCTCAAAGGTATATACATTTATAAATAGAGATAGTGAAGAAGGTAAGGGTTTAGTTTCACTCTTGAGTCCCCCGGCAAACAGATTCAAGTCCTCTAAATATCCGGCAAATGTCCTGAAACATCATATTGTCGGCTCCCTTCGAGGTTCTGAGGACAGCCGGACCAAATGAGACCACAGTTGCAAATGTCAGTAACACAGTGATAATGTTGTAAAGATGGTGTTATAGAGACCAAATGTGAACATCGCAAATGTCACCTGAATGTCCCGTTGGCTTGATCGCTCCATTTCGGGGGTTTTTCATGCTTTGGCATTAACTGAGGAAGGTAGGAAAGAATATTTAGTTTTGAGGTGGAGCGTTGAAAGTCTCATTAAATGAAATACTGAGATTTCCAGAATTTGTATGAATATCTACTGCGCTTTTAACGATTCTCCATCTCTGGTTCTGCTCTGTATGCTAATCTGAAGTGTGTGTGTGTGTGTGTGTGTGTGTGTGTGTGTGTGTGTGTGTGGGCGCGTGGGCCTCATTTAACCCTGAACGCTGATGCAGCTGACAGGAGTTACAGGGATCTGTCTGGCGCATCCACAGTCCTGTATTCCTCTACCAGCATGTAGCCGAGCAATTAGAGATGACGCGCCTCGCTGGAGGGCACGTTGTCGTCAGCAATGAAAGGGGAGCATTGAATCGGTGAATCATCCGACTCGGCCCAACACACCCGCCTAGCCCAAACCAGTCCAGTAATTATTTGAACTGTAACACCTCTGTCGTATCTCTCTTCATCCCCGCTCGCTGCTCCTCTGTTTCTTTTTCCAGAAACCGGCTTTGGCCTGCAGCCTTGTTGTCAGGTTGAAGCAGATCCCAGCCGGCCTGGATGCCAGCCAGTCATTCCCTCCCATGCCATTATGTCAATGCTTATTGGCCGCAGCTCAGAGATCTTATCAGGAGTGACAGATAGTTTGAGTCGAGGGTGGCAGCTAAGCTGTTTAAAGGAGACGTCGCTTCACTGCCTGTATGATTGATGGTCTGGAGGTGAGTGTTTTTGTGACAGACACACACCCACCACGTTGCATCTCTACGGCAACGTGTTCGCAGATGTTTACCGTTTGGCGGCTTCGTTTGTGTGACGCTACTACAGATGCTCCCAGGAATGACTGACATGTGAGTGGAGAGTGTCTTTGCTTTGAAATGTGCTGAGAAGGAAATATCTGTCAGTCTGATTTTCAGCCATCAGTTGGAGAGGAAAGTACTTTCTGTGGCCCAGAAACACACACACACACACGCACACACATGCACACACACACACACACACACACATTGAAGGGTTGCCTCTTGCAGGTCGTAGCAGGCTAAGCTGCTTTGTCTTTCATTATTTTTCTCTCTGACATCTTCATGCTCTGGTGCATCAAAGGCATTCACTGTGAAATCCTAAGCCCTGATGTATCTGCATGATATTAAAACTGTGTGTGTGAGTGTGTGTGAGAGGGCGTATGGAGAGCGAAGCATAAAAGATGGAGAATAAATGAAAAAAAAATGAGCTATCTTGTGGCGCTCGTCTTAATTAGAGGCAGATAAGATGGGACGGAAAGTTCAGAGGCGAGAAAGCAGAAACAGGAACAAGACTGAGCTGAGTATGACAGAAGAAGTCAGGCTAAGCTTCTGTGACAAGCTCAGTCTATATGGTTAAATGAGGAGTGTGAAGCTGACCTGAGCTGGACTGTCTTCATTTCATGCCCGGAGGCGGAGGACTCGAGCGTTTGACACTGAACAGACGTTCACTTTGGAGGGGAAGGTCTGAGGATCGGTGTGTGAGTGTGTGTGTGTGTGTGTGTGTGCGCGTGTGTGTGTGTGTGTGTGTGTGTGTGTGTGTGTGTGTGTGTGTGTGTGATGCAGGAGACAGAGACAGAACATTTTGACATAAGAGCAAAGGACAGCAGTTTCCTCACTAACCAGGTTTTTGATCATAAATCAGATGGATGTTGACGTTGTGGGCCGATCCAGAGCCTCCGGCCTTCACAAACGCGGCGGCCAGAAGATATTGGAGATGACATCTGCTCTCATCCGCGGCACGTATCTCTGTTTTCGGGGGGCGAACTGACGATGGAAAACGTCTTTGTTGTATAATCGAAAGCAGATCTTTAATGGCGTAACCCGTCCAAACCCTCAGGCCACTGTTTGGACATTCTTGCAGCTTTGGAAAGAGTTTAAGGATGGATTTGTGATTAGAATGGAGAGAGAGAGTATAATTGAAAACATAAGTGGTATTGATTTCATATGGACAGTTTCATGTGTCAGTAAGGAGCTCTGCAGATTCCTATAAAACAAAGTTATAAAAACAGAGCTTGTTGCTTATCGGCATGTGTAATCATTGAATGTTTACAGCTAATTATACAGCCAGTGCCACGTTTCTATCCACTGTATTGAATATTTTGTTTAATAATCAGGTAAATAACAGCTTAACACATAAACAGGTGTGACCGGGCAGCTCCAAGACCAAGATCAGCACCAAGACCAGCAGGACCCTAAGGATCCCTCTCTGGACCTGGAACGGAACCTTTACCGTGATGTAATGATGGCGATGGCAGCTGAGTCATAAACGTGTGCTGCAGAGATGATTAAGGGAAGGTTACAAAGACAGAAGAAGGGGGCGGGAACCTTCTTCTTCCTTCAGCTAGAAGGCATCGATCTCCTTGGTCTCCTCCTGAATACTTACCGAGTGATGTCACCGGTTTGACTTTTCCATCTCGATTTTTGTTTTGAAAAAGGAGACGTTCACATCATGTATCAAAGGCGAGCGGACCTCATGGTTATCACAGGATATGGAGACAGGTATGTGTATGCGTATGACATGATTAAACAGCTTTGACAGGTCGACTCCTCGCTCTGCTCCTCTGTTACCTGCTGTACAATAGTCTCTTTCTCTCCCAGGCTTAAGTGGCTGGTATGTGCCAATCACTCCTAACACCCTAATCCTTACAGCACTTAGCCTGCCAAGGCAATAAATCATTGGCTGGATCAACACTCGTCCTGACCCCACACTGGATAAGTGTGAGAGTGTGTGTGAAACTGGAAAATGACCATAATATCAGGGATTAGGTTTGAAGTGTTCAGCTCTAGTCCTTCTTTATCTCCATCTTGTGAGATCCTGTTTTCTGTGTCATCTCTCTCTCTCCCCCCCTCTTTCTCTCTCTCTCCCCCTCTTTCTCTCTCTCCCCCTCTCTTTCTCCCTCTCCCTCTCTCTCTCGCCCCCCCCTTTCTCTATATCTCTCACTTTCCCTCTCTCTAGCTCTCTCTCCCCCCCTCTCTCTCCCTCTCGCCCCTTTCTTTCTCTTTCTCTAGCTCTCTCACTCCCTCTCTTTCTCTCTCTCCCTCTCTCTCTCTCCCCCTCTCTTTCTCCCTCTCCCTCACTCTCGCCCCCCCCTTTCTCTATCTCCTCACTCCCCCCCTCGCTCTCTCTCTCTCTCCCCCCTCTCTCTTTCTCTCTCGCCTCCCTCTCTTTCTCAATCTCTCTCACTCCCTCTCTCTCCCCCCTTCTCTTTCTCCCTCCCCCTTTCTCTATATCTCTCACTCCCCCTCTCTCTTTCTCTCTCTCCCTCTTTCTCGCCCCGCCTCCCCCCTCTCTCGCTCTCCTGAGGTAGATTTATCTCCTTTGCCTGATCTTGTGTTCCTGATCTGGGTCAGTCTTGACTCATTCCTCTTCTCCTTCCCAAATGAGGCAAACAGTTCAAGCTTAGCGGAGACAAAAGCTGATGTTGCATTCAGGTGCCAACTCGTAAAAATCCATAATTGCAGAGTTTAGCAGCAGGATTTTCCCCCTAAATTGGTGTTCATCAGGCGTAAATCAGTTGATAATCAAGACTGTTGAACAAAACAGTGTGTTTCACTTATTACATCACATATTATGGACTGCTGGACATCATGGGCGGGAGGTTAATAGGAGGTATTAATGATCTGTGCTAAAGAACAGCAAGTCCAGCTGCTAACAAGAACACACAGTGGCGTTCATGCTTGGATGGTGTTTACACGCTCCACTGACCTTTTCATTGCTCTAGTAGTTTATGTGATGTATTCACCAGTGACTCATGGCCGCCCAAAGAAAACCGTAAATACCTGAGAAATACAGAGTTGTGACGTGATGTTCTGCGACTTTATGTCTTAATGAGGACCTCCGAAAATGCACCATTAATCAAGCCCTGTGGATTTAGAGATGCTCAGTCAGGCTAGGGACAGATTTGTGCGAAAGAGGACCCTATGTCTTCGCTGCGTCTGTCCGTCTTTGGGATGGGACTTGCGGCTTTGTTAACACGATGTGATTCATTCAGTCGACAGGCCTCCGGCGTGTCACCTTCTATCCGATATGCCTCTATACGCTTAACTACATGACTTAAACACTTCTGCAGTTGTAGACTCAATTCGTTCAGATCCTTTCTGAAAGCCTCACTGGCGGAACGAGATCATTGGCTGCGACACCATCAAACCACTTTCTATTCTGAGTTTCCGAGGTTGCACCTTCTCAGAGGAAAATACAGAATGAGGTGGAGCGAATTGAACATTATTTCACATTAACTTGTTGCCTGACTTGACTATGACCCCTTCCCGTCTTACGCGCCGGTCACACATTATCACATTCTCTCATTCTCGGTGTAAGTTGGAGCTTGAGGATAGCAGTGACAGAGTAGCTCCTGATAAGATTAGAGAATCATTTTTTTCCCTCTCAGTGTGCTATCTGAAATGCAAATCCCTCACACGGTTGAATTATCTCTGCTCGCGTTTGCATACGAGGAAGGAAACGTCTCTTCCTCGCATTTGCATCACAATGTAGCAGTTAGGAAGCAGATAGCAGATGAAACATTTAATGTCAAATAAATTCCATACTTTGCTGAAATGACTGTTATTATAGATAATGTGGGACGAAAGGGGGGAATCCACAATATGTAGTTTGCGCTTTGGGGAAAACAGGTAAGTGCTTTATTTGTTCAGTCAATAGAAAAATAGAATGGTATTGATGTACTGTGTTTGTCTTATAAAAGGACGAGCTTCAAAACAGAACCCGGCACATAATTTGTGTGTATTTACCAGATCTGTGGCTCATGTCCTATAAATTTCACGAACGCGCTCCTCTTCAAAACCCATTTTATAGATAAAAACCCTCTCGGGCTTTTTTAAAGTCCTTCAGTTTCATTCAATCTTACAGAATTTCTGGCGTGTCAGTGAGGTATCAGGGTTACCAATGACCACCGTGGACACCAAACCCCCCCTCCCGCCCCCCCCCCCCCACCTTAGGGACCCTGAATTGCTGCCGGGGAGGATGCAGGATGTAGGAGTGCAGAGTATCTGACAGCTCATCGCTCAGCACACGGAGCCCTGCCAAGACGAGCTACCGAATCTCCTCTGGATGCACAGGAGTGTGCACAGCATGAGTGTGTGTGTCAGTGTGTGTGTGTGTGTTGCATGCAGAAAGACTCCTTCATTTCCATCAGCTGCATCAAACCTTTTTTTCCCCCCTCACACATGCTTTGAAAAGAATCTGTTACCCAGGAGTCTGTGGAGAATCGCTGGAGCAAATGGTTGTGTCAGTGTTATTGTGAAAGTGGCCGTGCTGAGCGTCCAAGGCTGCAGGCTGCTATCAGCCGAGCCGTGCGTGGGTGAAGCAGACGCCCGAGTGGAATGAATTGATTTATGTGCTGCAGAATGGAATAAAATAGATATCTACCTGTGTGAGTCAGAGTTTATCAAAGCACGGGCAGATGGGAGAGCACAGAAATAACCGACGTATGGACGGATTTTGTATTGATAAGGAGAAGAGGCTTCAGCTGAGAGTGAAAGCTACAACCTCACACTGTGTTCATTGCCCAGTTCAATCAAAATCTAAAATGGATACACACATGGATTTATGCCCCAAGCTGCTGCAGGTTGATTGATAAGTTCTGAGCCTATTGTGTTGCTCAGTCAGGGGTGTTGCAACTGGACCCTCAGCTGCCAAGGGTGCAGGAGAAATCTGATCCCAGCTGAAGTGAAGCTCCTCCACATCATCAAACAACACATCTGACAAATCATCAAAGGGAAAAGGTGATGTGGCTTTATCAAAAAACAACAACAAACTGCTGTTTCTTGGTGACTTCATCGTAAAAAACAAGTGCACAGATCACAGTGACCTCAACAGGAAGCCTTCAGCATTTGTTTACTTCCGCTGTGAGGCTCAGAACTTCTCATTCAACCCGCGTGCTGCGTTTATCAGCCAATGTGGAGAAAGTGACCTGCAGGAGGCGCTGCTTGAGCTAGAAGACGCGCGCGCGCACACAGACAGAGAGAATCAACAAAGACATACACACAAACACGCACACACTTCATTGTTCTTAAACGTACAGTCGAGGCTCTACCGGCGCCTCTCCCTTTGAGAACCCTCGTTATTAAAATAGCGGATTCTAGTGCTTGTTTGTTTAACCGTTAAACCGGCTCATTTGCATAAACACGAACCGACCGACGGACTCGAGTGGATACCGACTTTGACCGAGCGACACCTGCTCCCCTCTCTCTCTCTCTCTCTCTCTCTCTCTCTCTCTCTCTCCGTCTCTCTCCCTCTTTTGTCTGTGGCATCTCTGCAGCAGCACCACCGTGCAGCAGGAGGAGGAGCGGAGCAGCGCGGGGTACCTGACACCTACAGCGGCGCGGCGCAGCTCTCTCCCCGGGCACAAACGCACCGGACCGCACGGCGCTTCCTCTTGCCTGTCTTCCTTCCTGCCTGTCTACCTGCCTGTCTGTCTATCTCTCTCTCTCTCCCTCGCCGTGTTGTCTGCGTGTAACTGCACAGTCAGTCGCACAGTTACGCGCCTCGTTTCTCCTCTCAAAACCAAAAAAACTCTTTTAAAAACCCCAAACAAGAACCAAACCTGGAGCTCTAATCAACAAACTCCGTCACGATCCTCGGATCTTCTCGCACTTTTCCGTTCCCGACTCTCCCCTCCTGGTAAACGGACTACACACACACGTCTCCAAAGATGCGTCTCCCGCTGCTGGTGTCCGCGCTGCTGTGCCTGTGTGCCGCACCGGGCCCGGCCACCGCGGCGGACCGGAGCTGCGCCGACCTGCGGCAGTTCTACACCGGGAAAGGCTTCACCCTGGCCGGGGTGCCTCAAGCTGAGATCTCCGGTGAGTTTACGGAGGAAATTACGCTCCGTTACCTTTCACTTTAGTCTCGGGTTTATAACAACGAATTTTATTTTATAGTAATATTGTGTCATGAGGTGTGTTGCGTTAGAATCTATCCATTCTCTGATGAGTGTAGATGTGTTTAGAGGGGGAATCCTCGGCTCAGATGTGGGGATTCATCTGAGCCAGTTCCGGCAGACTTAAGTTGATGTTTCCTTTATCTTCTCTTCTCCAAGTCCAGACAGGCAGGTGTGTTTGTTTATTTATCCCTTATTTAGCTGTCGCGGACCCCCTGAGTGCTCTTATTGTCTTGTTTCCCCTCAGTGGGAAGGGTTCCCAGCTTGTAGATCTCTATTAGAGTCATCTCTGGGGTATTTTCATTGTCTGCTGAGGGCTAGAATTGCAGGTGGGTGCAAAGCTCATCTCTCTTATGGAGCTATTATTGTCTATTCAGGGCTGTTCACTGGGTTTGCTGCTGGTTTTGATGTGATCTACAAAGGAAGAGGTCTTTAGTCTTCCTTCTTGTGTGCTAATTCCAGGTTTGTCTGCGTGAAATACCAGCAGAATTGTTCTCTCCCCTCTCCTCTGTCCTATACGGAGGCATTTTTCATTGTCTGCTCTCCTCCAGACTGCAGGTGTGTGTGTATCTCCAAGACTCAATAAGATGCTGCTATGGTCTGAACTCATGTTAACTTCTTCTCACATCAGCAGGTGCACATGCAGATGCTGTAACAACGTGTAGGAGGCGAAATGGAGAAGTTTGTGTTTCAGAAGTTTATTTCTATTTCTA
>NW_027466874.1:3227500-3232500 GCF_046128005.1 Genypterus blacodes
GTGTGTGTGTGTGTGTGTGTGTGTGTGTGAATGATGAGGTTGAACATGAAACAGCATGTTTAGGTGAGATGAGATGTAGGTAACCATGACAGCGTGAGTTAGTTAGTTGTCAGTAAGTTGTTAACAAGATCGAGACGGACGACATTTAGACGTGATCTCCCTTTGCGCTCGCCTGATCACACACACACACACAGACACACACACACATACACACACAACTCTCTTGTGCCTGGATGTGTATGAGGGTTTTGCATGTGTGTCTGTGTGAGGGAGCGAAACGATACTGTCCGTCATCTGTCACACATCACATGCTCGTTCAAGCATCTGCAGCACAAGCCACCAAGTGGAACGCCCCAATACCCAAAAGCACACACACACACACTCACACAGGCAGGCAGGCACGCACGCACACACACTCTACACTCATACAACCATCACTGTTGCCCTCCTTCCTCTTCCTTTCCCCCCTCCTGTTAACTTATTCTCAGTTCCCTCTATGCATTGTCTTTCTAGACAGGCTCAGATCTGTGAGGTGTGTGTGTGTGTGTGTGTGTGTGTGTGTGTGTGTGTGTGTGTCTGCGTAGGTAGGGGGTGTGTGGCTAGGGAGAGGTCTGTGTTAAAAGCAGAGCTGTGAATCTTTCATGATGTCTGATGCCGTGACATGAGAGAGAGATAGATAGAGGATAGATAGAGGTGAGAGGCGGAGGAGGGAGGAGACGAGGAGACCAGAGGGAGGAAGAGAGGAGGAGAGGAGGAGAGGGGGTAAAACCTCACTATATGTCTCCGAATGAAAGATTACAAGTCACTCGCTTGGTTTGGGACCAAATGATGGAGATGAAACTCGACTAATGGGCAGAAAACTGATTGAAGATTTAGTTTCCGATTTCAATTATTTGAAGATGTAGGAGAGCCATTAAATTATATTAAGACTCATTTTCTGTAGGTTTGTTTGGCCTTGGTGGAGGTATAAGCCAATTATTGTTGAGTGTTTAGTCAGATCATAGTGCCATCTCCTCTCTGAAGGTCTCTAAACAATTGATTCTTCCTCATCATCACCCCACACGACGCTTCAGCCTCTCACCACCTGTTTAGCATTCTCACTTGATAAATGACGGCAACCATGGATCCATTATTAACACTAAAGCAGCCGCAAAGTCGCTGTCTGTCCATCGACTCGTCAATCGATCACCCGAAGATCTGATTCCTCCGCCGGCGGGACGTCAAAGGTCAGAGTCTGAGCGGCTGACGGAGGCGTGGCTCCTCCCCCCCTGCATGCCTGAGATGATCACGTTTAACGGAGGAGGCGAGGAGCGAAACGCAGCGGCCGCTCAACGCCTTAGGCATCAATCTGAGGATCTAGAATCAATCGCTTCCTTCACCCTCTCTGCATTCCTCCAGCTCTCCTACCTCTCTTCCCATCACTCTCTCTCTTTCTCTCTCTTTTCCCATTTCATTTACTTCTCCTTCTCATCACTTATGGCTCATTTCACTCTTCCTCCTCCTCATCCTCCTCCTCTACTCCTGTGTGGACCATCTATCTGTTTTTCTAATGAAAAGATGAGCTGCGTGTGTGATGTGGTCGTTTGCTGGTTGCTAGGCCTGCTTTGAGTCAACACACACACATGCTCCGTGGGTACAGTGTGTGTGTGTGTGTGTGTGTGTGTGTGTGTGTGTGTGTGTGTGTGTGTGTGTGTGTGGCCTCTGAGCTGTTTCTCTAGCGAGGTTCAGGTTCAGGCAGTGCATCGTAAAACGTATCTTCATCTTTTTTTGGGTGAACAGATCCCTGCTGCAGTCAGACTGTTCTCATCTGGTGTCTGCAGTAATCGAGGTCCTCCCGCCGCTCAGAAATAGAAAATAATGAAGTGAAAAATAGAGAGCAGAGCGAACAAGCTGCTGATTATGAGCCGCAGCTCTTCGCAGCAAACCACACAGCGCTCCGGCTATTTTTAAAACAAGCATTTACTACCAGATTTCGGTGTTTAGGAGTTTTGTTTCTTCCGTCTTTGCATTTTAAGATCGAGATAAAAACACAACTAATAAATGAGCCGCTGAGACCTGCGCCCACATTTACACTCATTAAATCACTGTATGATTGTTGTTTTCTCCCCCTAATTTGTTACGTTGCATTTAAATCAGGGCTGATTATGGGCCGGCTCCCAAGCAGCTCACTGTGCTGTGTGTGTTGTTTCATCATAACTGCAACGTTCACTCACACAGGTCTGACTTATCAACTCGTAATGAGGGGGGAAAACTATCACAATACAGAGCAATTATGAGGGGAAAAAAGAACGTTTAAGTATTTCAAATTATCACTGATTATAGGATTTGATACATTGCAAACAAAACAGCTCCCCCCCTAGATTTACTCTCCGCCGCTTCATGTTCCCTAACAAGCTAAACTACGAAGCAAATCAAAGCAAATCAAAGCACACGGACCCGTTTCCTCCTAAGGACAGCAACTATTCATCATTTTCTTCTTTTCTCCTAATTATGACAGGGAGATTTGTGTAATAATGAGGCCCCGTTCTCCTAATTAGACCACGCTTAGGCAGATTTGCAGCGAATCCAAAACCGGTTTTCCCGTGCGTGAAGGCAATATCCTAATATAACATAACACACTCTGCTTTCAACACCACATAATGGACTTATTGTTGTGTCCCCTCATTTTTATAGTGTAACATGAGTTGTAATGTGATGCTTTTTTCTCTGGAGGAAGCCTTAAAGAGACAGTAACCTGACCTCACTCAGTGTGCACAGCGGTGTCGCAGCCAGGGACAGACAAAGAAGCGGATTGAAGTCATGTTTTTTCTCACATTAGAGGATTGGAAAATAGAGACCGAAATGACTATAATGTCTCCTTTAAAATGCTAGAATACCCACAAACCTCTGGGGCTGTGTGACATCACACACAGACACACACACAGGATTCATCTCATTATTGTCGGTGTGATAGTGAGAGAACGGCACAGGCTGTTGAAAAAGTATGCATTGGCGTGTAGGTGGATATGTGATGTAAAGCTGCATTGTGTTCTAACAGAGACTTTACAGCCACACACACACACACACACACACACACCTATAGCATCGACAGCCCGCAGATACGCTGGCGTGTTAAACCTGAACGTGACATCAGTTTCCTCCAGAAACAGCGTTGCAGCTTTGCTGATCGTCGCCTTTGATGCGATCACATGTATATGAAGCCAGGACGGATGATTGATCTCAGCGTGGAAAGGTCAGATCGATAAGGGAACGAGCCTGGAACACACACACACACACACACACACACACACACACACACACACACACACACACACACACACACACACACACACACACACACACACACACACACACACACACGTCACGATAAGCAGATTTGCATGCATCTCAAACTTTGATTCCACTCTGATCTCTCTTATTTTGTTGCCATAATCAGACTGAAATCGGTGTAAATAGACATTTGTTTCCTGTAACGTAACAGATCTACATGATGCGGTTGTCAGTCATTCCACTCAAGTGTGAGGAATCCATTTCAGGATAAGTACAAGCCAACTTTCATCTGTGTGTGTGTGTGTGTGTGTGTGTGTGTGTGTGTGTGTATTCCCTGGCTCGGTTCTCTTCCCCCTCATAGGATAATGAAGCAGTGAGTGGTGTATATGAAGCCGGTGATGTAATCCCTCCATGTAAATGTCTCACTCTGCATTTCTTTAATGGCGGCGTGCAGACGGCAGTATCCTATAGCCTGCGTCTAAATGTGCAGCACGTGCTCCACATAACCGTCTTTCTCTGGCGTTAGACTCCCGAGTCGCAGCTCAGCGGCTCTTTTGCGGCGTCTTTATTGTTACTTTTATGGCATTTGGGCTTTATTACGTACAGTAGCCGTTTGTGGCGGCGGAGGAAATTGTTTGATGGAGGTGATGAACCGCAGAGGAACGACTCCTCGCCTGCCGGTTCCAGGCAATAACGCGTCGGAGATACGGCGCTGGCTTCTTCCCTGACGACACACCGGGGCGTCTGCACCACTTTCTCAAATCTACTTCTTTCCGTTGCTCAGAGGCACCAGGGGAGACGTTTGTTTTTGTTAATAAAGTTTAGAGCAAAGCGAGAAGCTCCCCATGTGGACGTTTCAACCATCGCTCTGCGTCCTCCCTCGTTCCTTTTCAATCTTTTAGCTCCGTTTTTTGGCTGGTATTCACTTGTACTTCTGTAGAGTTGAGTCTTCCTTCTTCTCACCCGCCACTGCTCCCTGCAGTAAGAGACAAATGTTTCCTTTAACATCTCTTGACTCTGATGAAGAAGCTGGAGCATTTAGCATCGTTACTGGAGACTTAAACTGAGCTAAAGAAAGACAGAAAGTGGGACTTACATGGTGGACAGAAAGACGACTCTTGTGGGTTGCTAATGCTGCTCTGTGTCTGCTAAACATGTACACAAGTAAACAACAGTGCTTTGTGTGCATTTTGTAAAGACGAACATTTTCAGGAACGAGTGTCAGTCAGCTTGTTGTTCTGTTCTCCTGTTACCCAGTTAATATTTCAACACTTTCCCCTCTATTCAAGTCTCTCCTGGACATATTTCACCTATCTATCATCTAAGTTGTACCAAAGCAGTTACAAAGTATCGTCATCCTCTGATGAGCCTCTCCAGGCTGAGTGAGTGAGTCTGATTACTGAAATCAGATGCTCTACTGCTTTCATTTGGGCTGCAAACCAGCAACCCTTTGGCGTTTTTTTGTCACGTTGTTTGACTTGGTTTACATTAGTATGTTTTATAGCGATCCTCTATTGTGACCACAGGAGCTCAGAGGGCTTCTAACCCTTCAGGCAAACTTTAAATCACAATGCTGCCGTTTCCTTGACGCTCTGATGGTCTGGGGTCGCTGCCATGTTCGTTCAGTTTCCGGCTGCATTGTTATGACATTGAAGAGTTGACCTGGAAAGCGCTGACCTCAGCCTGCGACCTAATGTTCGCCTGTCCAGGGAGATTTGGTGCCTCCTGCT
>NW_027466874.1:3242500-3275000 GCF_046128005.1 Genypterus blacodes
TTTCGAAGTGTGTGGGTGTGTGTGTGCCATCAGAACTGGGCGTGTTGATGTCTGTCATCTGGGTTTGTCTCCTTTTACCTCCACTATTCACCGCCGATCCTACAAAAAGGTGTTTTGATCTGGAGGCGTGTGTGTAGACGATGAAGAGGAGACGGTCAACGTCTGAGTCAACCTAAGTTTGAATTTGCAAAGAAGAAGTGCTTGAACTTGCAGACACACACACACACACACACAAGGTGCCAAAACATGCTCATCACTTTCTTTGGTCCTTTGTTTAATGCGGCGTGACTCCGCCTCCTCCGCCGTCGCTCATTTTTATGGAGCGTCTCTGGATGCAAAGTGCTGAGGTGAAACTCTCTGCTGGCACGGAGAACAGGAAGGGAAGTCAGTTTTGAGAGGAAAGGTCAGAATTGGGACGTGGCCATGTTTCACATTAATGCTAAAGGTTTGTCAGCGGGAGTGAAGGAGAGAAATGAACTCTGGCGCTCTTATAGATTTCACATTCATCATAAGCCGCCCGGGATGAGTTAGTATGTGTGTGTGTGTGTATATGTCCCGTCTGCTTGGCCTTGTTGAGGTTTTATGTAAAGACGTGACCTGTGCTGGCAGGTTTCCCTGAGCGCGGAGTGTGTGAAGGCCCTGATGAAGCTGGTGTACTGCCCTCACTGCCGCGGCCTGGCCTCAGTCAGGCCCTGCAGCAGCTACTGCTCCAACGTCATGAAGGGCTGCCTGGCCAACCAGGCCGACCTGGACACAGAGTGGCAGAACCTCATAGGTGAGAGGCACACACACACACACACACATGGGGAACCTGAGGGGAGACAGGACGTGACTGGACATGACTCTTCCTCTCCTCTCTCTCCCTCAGACACCATGATCCAGGTGGCCTCCAGCTTCAGCATGGAGCCCAGTCTGGACGTGGTTCTCTCCTCCATCCCCGCTCGCATCTTTGAGGCCGTTCGCTACCTGCAGGACAACATGGACGCCTTCTCCGCTAAGGTCAGACACCTCCACTCGTCTCACACGCAGCCGCACACACTCCTCACACTCACAACAACAAACAAACGAGTGAACTGTATTCACATCTGCTGTCATGTCGTCTCCGTGCCAACAGATCTGAATGAAAATGTGCCAATCACAACAACTTGTCAACACTTTGCAGAGCTGCAGGCAAAAATGAAAAAGCGGACGATTATGATGGCAGTTTTTCACAACACGCACACACACACACGCACACACGCACACACACACACACACACACACACACACACACACACACACACACATTTCTTAAATCCTTCCACCCCTTTCTCAAAGCTGTAAACACAAAATGCAATCATCAAACCACATCTTCAAAACCTCTGACTCAGATCAAAACACACTTTAAACCAAACGTTGCTGTCAGATCAAACAAAGCCACTCAGGGTTTCACACTGCTGAGCTCCACTTCAAATACAAACATGGAGATGCAGTTTGAGTTCAATGTAAAGCATCCGAAAACCAACTGCAAACAAGTTTTAGCAACTGAGCAGCACAGTTTACAGATTGTGTTCATACAACAAACACACACATACACACATAAACACACAAATATAGTTCTGTAAAAGGCCCAAGGACAAAAGAAATCAATGAAACTGAAAGAAAGACAGTAAAATGTTGTGTCTGGAGGAATAATCTTGCGCTTCATCACAGGTCATTCATCCATATCTACATCCATACCTGCATCAGCACAGAACAAATCCATATGGAGCAGATCTGTGGTTATTATCGTCCCACTTGTTTGTCTGTATACCGCTGTGACTTACAAATTAGAACGTGACACATGCAGGATGCAGATCTGGCTTTTGTTCTTTTCGTGATTTGGTTTCCTCACTTAGATTAGAAACAGGTGCAAACACTTTTAAGTCGTCATGTGGTTAGTTGTGTTTAACTCGGTTTGCCATTTCGCAAAATGTGGCTGGATGAAGGGGAAGAAGTTTAGAGTATTGCAAATTGTATTAAAATTGTTCAAGGTCTTGTGAAATGAGTGATTGATTGGTGTAAATGGGTTTAAACCAGTGACAGTCTTGTTGGGATTTAATGTTTTAGCAGTTGTGAAAAACTGTAAGCAAGCAAACCACAGTTTGTGTTTGACTACAGTGACATCTAGTGGAAGTTTGAGGAGCTGACAAGTGATAAGTGAAATCTCTTTCCTGTTCCACTGACCCTTTTTATGTCAAGTTTATTCACATCATGTCAACAGCTCTCATCTCTTGTGTGGATGTGTGTGTAGCTGTAACATGTAACTTGTGTGTGTATGTGTGTGTTCTTCTCTTGTAGGTGTACCAGACGTGTGGAAACCCTGGTGAGCCCGGGACAGGAAGTCCTCCCACTCAGGAGCAGAAGAGACGGAGCAGCTCTCTGACTGCAGAGTACAGACCCTCACCCACTGCTGGACTCAGACTGGAGATGCAGGTGTGTGTAAATGAAACACTAAAACCCTTATTTCCCATCAGCATTAACTTGAACCAACCAGTGACTCTCTCCTGTGTGTGTGCCTGTGTCCTCAGGTGTCAGATCTGTCCAGTAAGCTGAGAGAGATGAGGCAGTACTGGACGCAGCTCCCTTTGGCCCTGTGCAGCAAACTGGCAGCAGGGGCCAGCAATCAGGACAAATGCTGGAACGGCATGACCAAAGCCAGGTGAGGAAGAAGCGTGTGTGTGTGTGTGTGTGTGTGTGTGTGTGTGTGTGTGTGTGTGTGTGTGTGTGTGTGTGTGTGTGTGTGTGTGTGTGTGTGTTTGTGTGTGTGTGTGTGAAATAGGATGGTGAATGTGATTAAGGTGTGGCAGAGTGAATAACTTTGATGAAATTAATACAACTCTACAGTGACATCTAGTGGCTGTACGGAGAACTCACACATGTTAGCAGTGAAAAATATTTGTATTAGCTGGAAATGTAACATTGGGCTAAAGATGAAGAAATTTCAGGACCAGTTGTTGCTCAAAGGCAGAAAAGGCAGAAACATGTTACAGTTGAACAAATTACATATTCTGAAAGAGAATCCCTACATTTCTATGTTTGTATTGCTTGTGAAGTGTCACATTTGTAGGCTGAGAAATCTTTAAAATACTATTCTGAATTGTTTCTCTGCCTGAAAGTATGAAGAAGATAAAAGGGCCAGAAGAAAATTTGCGTGGGTTTGAATGGGGATTTTTTTTTTAACTGAAGAATGCTGAATATTTTGGAAAATATGAAAGATATGAAGAGCAATAGTCAAGGCAATACTGTTGTGAATAGTATAATAGAATATTTTGTTGTTATGGTGTCTGTAGGTTGAAGTGTGGAACCAATCACAGCAATGAACTCCTGCGGTGCAAATGGTAAAAATAGGATTCTAAAGAAGTGAAGCAGCTTAAAAGACATCATCTTCTCCCTCCTCCTGTCAGGTACCTTCCGGAGGTGATGGGCGACGGTCTGGCCAATCAGATCAATAACCCAGAGGTGGAGCTGGACATTACCAAGCCAGACATGACCATCAGGCAGCAGATCATGCAGCTGAAGATCATGAGCAACAGGCTGAAGAACGCACTGGACGGCAATGACGTGGACTTCCAGGACGCAAGTGGGTCCAGATCTCCGACACACACACACACACACACACACACACACCTTCATCAGCGCTCCATGTCTTTGTTAGAAGGACTCAGATCAATCGAAACACATCGATCGGCGGGTCCTCAGTTCTAGTCCTCAAGTGTCTCAACCCTGCAGACACTTCCCTTTATTTAGTAAATCAAGCGTGTTCACGAGAGATGGATCCTGATTGGCTGAACACGTCTGGTACAATTTCAATCCCAGGAAACCTTCATGCAGATATATCGAATTTAAATTGTGAAGCAGTGGAGATTTTGAATATATCGACATGGACGTTAAGTTTAAGTTTAAGTGTAAAGCTATCATGACTTAAATTAAGCGTAAAGTCATTAATTTCTAACATTTTGATCACCACTTTTAATCCACCAGCACAGATCATTGGCTGGTGTGTGTCTGTGCTGTTGATGCAGTTCTTATAAAGCAAAGATTAGTTTAAGGATCGTCGTGATGATGAACTGTTTCCTGTGAACGTCTGCTGTGTTTTTGTAGCCTTCAGCTGCTCTCAGTCAGATCAGCTGTGTGGGGGAGGAGCCAAAGTTATTTAGGTTCCGATCCAGACGCTCCAGCCAAGAACCCATGTGTTCAACCGACTTACTGACTGATTAAACGTTTTCACACTTTGCTCAACGCTCAACATGAGAAATATCAGATGTTGTTGTTTTCCTGCTCAGATCTGTGATTATAAATATGCTGTTGACCTTTGATTTCTCACTTCACAAACTATTAACACCAGCTGGGAAGTGATCAAAACAAAATCCCTCCTCATGTCAGATAAACTTACTGAACAATAACTTGACAAACTTCCCAAACTCAGAGCTTTCCAGTAACTTCTTCTTCTTCTTCCTTCCCTCCCCAGGTGATGACATCAGCGGCTCGGGCAGCGGGATGTGCACGGGCCTCCAGTGCTCCCGGAGCAAACCGGGCCTGTACGCCTTCGCCCCGGACAACAACCGGGTCAGAGCGGCGGCGGCTCCACAGACTCGTCTCTGTGGCTTCTTCGTCCTCCTCCTCCTCCTCCTCCTCCAGTCCGCCGCGCTCCTCCTTCAGCGATGATGGACGGCCGCTGCCTCCGTTTTTAGACCTGGCGAGGCCTTCAGGGAGGAACCGCGGGATGGGAAGGACAACATGGGAATTATTTGTTTGGTGGGGGAAAAATGGGATGTAACTTTGCCAAAACAAAAGAGGAAAAAGACGAAGGGGGGAAGGAACGGACTATATTTTCTTTGACGAAGAGGAGCGAAAGATGACAGTGACAATATTCATTATCTCATGTCGATGTTTGGGTGTGAGTGAGTTTGTTGAGCTCGTGTTTGGTGTCTGTGGATTGTCGGCATGAGGATGAAGAAGAAGAAGAAGAAGAAGAGGAAGAAGGTGAAGAAGACCTGGACTGATGATGACGAAA
Organism: Genypterus blacodes; assembly: GCF_046128005.1. Lineage (NCBI taxonomy): Eukaryota > Metazoa > Chordata > Actinopteri > Ophidiiformes > Ophidiidae > Genypterus > Genypterus blacodes. Next base: position 3,247,536 of record NW_027466874.1, read on the forward strand.
GCTGATGACGAAGCTGATGAAGCAACTTTGGGGGAGGGGGGGGAGGGAGTGAGAGTGATGATGAACATTTGAGTTTTGTATCCTTGTCTCATTGAGCTGCAGTGTCAGCGGGCGGTCAGTAGGTGGCAGTGTGTAGCTGCGTGCGTTCAACAAGGCGCTTTGTTTTTTGGTTGTGTTTGATTTCAGTTGAGGTCGTGAACGTGTGCTTGCGTCAGTTGTAAATGTTTGTGTTCATTACCCCCTAAAAGGCAACATACTGAGCCGTGAATGTACAGAGTAATGAACTATGGGCCTCACACCCGCCACCATCCACCTTGCGTCCGTGCGTCCAGCGTATGTGTGTGTGTGTCGGTGTGGCAGAGACGTTTGGACGCATGTGAGACGATGGTGGTTTTCCTCTGCAGTTTAGGAACACAAAGCAGACTCCTTGTTGAACGCACACTAATGGACATTAACAGAGGGAATTAAACTCATAAATCAAAGGTGATCTGACGCACAGAAGGTCAAACCAAAGCTCGTTTGTGTGTGTGTAACATTGGTGATGACCCTGTGACCAAGTCAGGTTTTGTCATTTGCTAATAATGCATGAATGGGCAACACACACACACACACACACACACACACACACACACACACACACTCTCTGCAGGCTGTGGTTTGTGTACATACGAGTTTGTTATTTTGCAGCATCTATACATTTGTCGTATTTCATTTACTTGGTTTGCCTTCTCCTGATATGTACGGAACACACATACACACACACACACACACACACACACACACACACACACACTGAGGCTGTGTTCTCGGTGGATATAAAGCTGGTTTTTATTCATCATCAGTGTATTTAATCACACATTTCATGTATTAAACTGTTGGACTGTAGCAATGGATTTCTGCCATGGACAGTTTGATTTGATTACTGCTGATCGATAAGAGGCTGCATGTTTATTTGAGGCCTTTCTCGGCTAATCAGTGTGATGTCATCTTGCCCCTCAGCCCCGTCAGTATGGAGGAGACACACAAAACCTTCACGGACACGTAAGGAAAACATCTGAAGTTAGATTTTTACTGAAGCCCTTAAATTAACTCAAGATTTTGGAGTGAAAAGAGCGATGATTTATTCATTGTGTTGTCGTGTTGGAAATCAGGAAAGGCTTGCGTTTTTTCACTCAGTGGGATCATTTGAAGATTGGAACAAGATTGGAACATGAGAGACGAAAGATCTAAAGCTCATCTTCATGTTAAATGTTACATCTGGATCTGCAAAGGAACTACAAACTAGAGCCTTCAGATAAAAACAAAGGAGCATAAAACTATTCAGTACTCAAGTAAAGCACTCATACTTCCAAACTGTACTTCCCAGCTGATCTTGTGTGTGTGTTCACTCTATATTTAGCTGCACGACAGCTCAGAGTGATCAGGGGTTCTAACAGGCTCTGACAGGCCTCATCTGGGCCGCTGGAGGGGGGGGGGGGAACGGGACATTGCATGTGTGGGAACGACAATCCTGCACCAGTCAGGCTGATGAATGATTTATTCCCTCTGATGCTGATGCTTAAAATCTGATCCAACGCATTGAAATCTATAGTAGAAGAAGAAGGAGCCACCGAGTTCACTACTAACTTTGCATTTTTCCTCTTTCTGAGCCGAGCCTGATCGGTTCTGCTCTGACCCTTTCCTGCCCTTTAAGTTGTCTCGCCCACGATTCGTCTGCTCCTGCTCGTCGCTTTAATATCCGCTGATTGATCTGTGGTGATTTTTACATATTGACTTTGTCTGCCTGTGATCACCGCATTCTAATCCCTCAGGTGTGAGTCTCTCCTCCCAAACGTAAATAAAAGGCACCGCTGCACAAATTAAAGAGATGTAAGCCGAACCGTGGCTGCGGTTTAAACGTATTGTATGGATCGCGTGTAAGTCACCAGGCCGCAAATTGATTGTTTGGTGTCCTGACTTTAGGGTTTAAGTGACAAACTGAGTGCTAATATACATTTTTTTGGGTGGTAATTCTGTTGTTTTCCCATAAAAGTCTACAAACGCCGGTTTAAAGATAAGAAATCCCTCTCTCTCTCTCCTCACACACACACACGCGCACACACAGGAGTTATCGGTGCGATGGTGGCTGAATAAAGCTGATTGTTGTCTTGCTATACTGCGCAGTGTAAAAGCTGTTGACTGCAGGTGAAATAGCACACGGAGAGACTGCAGAGGGGAGACTGATCTGTGTGAGACGGCCAGACGGGACGTGAACCAACAACAGCGCCGGGCTGATGGCAGGCCTCTGACGCTCAAAGGGCCCAGAGAAGAGGATCAGGTTCTCCACTCTGAGGAGGCTTCAGTGGGATTGCGTGTTTAACTTACTGTACACAGCTGCTGTTTCAGGCCATTAGCGCCTCATTGGTTATCGTCACCACAGAAGCTGATGGCAGAGAGCCAGAACACTTCCCAGTACCTCATTCCACTGTAACTGTAACATGGAGCCATAGGGAGGGGAAACATGCTACATGTATGCAATTTAGCAACAAAGACTGTAAGACTGATCAGCTTTAATACTGTTTTTTGGGTGGAAAACACAAATATAAGCAGAATTCTACTCTTCATCAACAAGAATTGAAGTGATTGGTTAGAAAAGCAAATTTGGAGGACTATCACAGGAGGTATTGATTCATTTACAAATAAAATCAATTTATTTACTGTAACTACTATAGTTGACATCACGCTACTTTCCTACTAACATTTAACGTTTAGAACTTTTGCAGTGGTTAGAACCCAACCATAGCCTGAAGTGTGTGAGTGTGTGTGGATTCGTGTGTGTGTCCGTGGAATACCACCGATCCATGATTAAACCCGAACAACCGCCGTGTGTAGAGCTGCTGTACCGCCCTATGGCCGCTGGGTGCCGCTGTGGCGTCATCCAACCCACGGAGCGGAGCCTCCGGGCATCCAGCCGCTTGGGTCAGGCGGAGAGGACCCGGATGATTGGTTTACGATCAACCGTGCTCGCCTCTGATTGGACGAGGGTAGGTGTGAGAAGTAACGGGGATGAGCAGCGTTTTGGATCTCTCTCTCTCTCTCTCTCTCTCTCTCCCTCTCAGCGGTGTGTTCTCAGTCCCCACTGATCCAGTCACCGTGCAGCACACTCACTTACTCACTCACTCACACACACTCCGTGGATTGAAATGTGACTTCTAAGCGGTGGAATACTGCGTGTTTCTGCGGGATTTGAGTGTGTTATGCCGGGAGAGGAGAGGACGGGAGTCGCTGTGGCCATGAGGACCACTGGGGCTGCGGCGCTGCTCTTCTGTGTGATTACTTCAGTGTACGCAGTGGAAGGTAGGAGTGTGTGTGTGTGTGTGTGTGTGTGTGTGTGTGTGTGTGTGTGTGTGTGTGTGTGTGTGTGTGTGTGTGTGTGTGTGTGTGTGTGTGTGTTCCTCTAAGTGCTCCTAGTTTGGCTCTGATGCTGCTGATGGTCTCAGGTTCAGATGGAGCCTGTCAGTCATCTCTCTGCTTTTCTACAGCATCAACTTATGAACTGTGTCAAATATGAATGTGCAGAGGATGAAAAGAATCCATCAACATAAGAAAACCCTGTAGAGATCATAATCAGTGTCACTCATCTGGAGATACAGTCCGTCAACTTTAACAAGAAATGAACAAGCAGCAAATGCACAGTATAAAGTTTATTCTTAGATCTTTATATGGGGTTGAGATCTTGATCAGATGAGAGATCAGATGTCTGTAGATGCTTTGATTGTGTGTGAAGGGTTACACAGTGATCCCCGCATGTGTGTATGAATCCACATATTCCCGTGTTCCTGCCTGCCGGCTGCATTAACATGCAGGCTGACGCTCGGCTCAAAGCGACTCATAATTATAGCTCACAGGTGCTCAGTCATTCCACAGAGCTGCTGCCACTTCCCCCGGCGCTCCTGCTCCTCCTGCTGCTTCCCCCGGCGCTCCTCCCCGAGCATCACCTCCTGCTCCTCCTGCTGCTGCCCCCGCCGCTCCTCCCTGTAGGCTTCACCTCCGCCTCCTCGTCCAGAAACAGCTTCCATGGCTCACACAGGCTCAAGCTTCTCTCTCTCTCTCTGCTGCTCCTCCCTGAGTCTCACCTCCTCCTCCTCCTCCTCCTCCTCCTCCTGCTGTTGCTCTTCCCAAGCATCTATATTGCCTGGGCTTCTCCTCCTGATCCTCCTCATAAGCTGCTTCTACATCATGGTTATGGTGGAATGAAGCTTCACAGACTAGCTGCTGGACCAGTTGGGGCTCCTACTGCTGCTTCTCCTTCCTAAACATCACGTCCTGCTTCTCCTGCTCCTGCTGCACCATCCCTACCATCACCTGGTGCACAGACATCTCCTCCTTTCCTTCCTCTCTGAGCATCATCTGCATCACCTGCCTCTCCTCCGGCCTTCTGCACTGCTGCTCCTGCATCATCTAAGCGCTCTCCTGCTTCACTTACCACTGCCACTCAAGCACGACCTACCTCTCCTCCTTCCTCCTCCTCACCACCCCCCTTACCTCCTTATCTCCCGCTAAGCTATTTCCCACCTGGAAGCAACATCTACTGCTCCTCTTGATCTTCCTCCTGCTCCTCATATAGCCCCCCTTCATCCAACATGTCTCCTCTTAACGTCTCCTCCACCTCACCTCTCATACTCAACCTGACACTCCTCCCTCATCATCATCACCCCCTGCTGTGCCTCGTGTCACCGCAACCCCAGTGAACCCCCGCCCCCCCCCAGCCCCCCCATCCTTCTGCGCTCCCTCCCTCCGCCTCTGCCGCTCCTCCGCCGTGTGGCAGCGGCAGATTAGTCTGCTGCTGAGTTTTAATGGTGCGCGTAATGACAGCCTCCGTAGTGAGTTTCAGCCATTACCAGACATGTAAATATGGTGAAGGGCAGGTCTATTTTGATTAAAAGTGTGTGTGTGGGTGTGTGTGTGTGTGTGTGGGAGGGGGGGCGAGAGAAAGCAGAGAGAGTAGAGAGGTGGGAGGGTTAAGAAAGAACAGAGTGGGTGGAGGGTTGTTTTGTGGTCACGGTGGCCTTTTCATGGTAAGTAGCTGCCTAATGAGCAAACCTGTAAGCTGTTTGATGATCTGAGTCCGTCCATGTAAAACACACTCACTGCTCGACACTCACTGCTCACACACTCACTGCTCACACACTCACTGCTCTCCTCTGTGTCACTTTTATCGCTGTTCCTGTGTAAACTTTCAGACTCCCTCCATCAGTCACAGCACCGGTTTCCTTCTGCTTCTTTTGGTTTCTTGATGGAAAGTACATTTACAACAAGTACATTTACTGTGAATGCTGGACTCATGTTGTAGTTTTGGTTCTGCTTGAGTATTTCAATGTTGCGCAAAACCCCAGATGTTTATTTGAAGGTATTTTTGCTTTAATGTGCCAAAAAAAACACACTGATGATTTTTTGCTCGCGCTGCTGCTCACACTGAGTCAAAACAGCTCTTTTAGTTACTCTCTCTTTAAGGCCCATTCACAGAGGAGCCGTGCTGTGCTCTGATTGGCCGGCTGCATTTTGGCCATGTACAGGCTACACCCAGGGATTGAGAAGCTCAGATGCAGGACAAATGTGTTACGCACTGATATCAACATATTACACAAAGACTAATTAAAGGCAAAGCTTCAGAGCAGTTTGTTGTGCTCTGTATGTTTCCTTCAAATTCGAATTGATGTAAGCTCCTGCTACGTTATGACTTGTGTTTATTCCATTTTAGTCACGAGTACTTGAACATCTTTTTCAGACAATTAATGAAAGCATCTTTGGCCTATTTGATGACGAATGAGGAGTGGAAAACGGGACAAAATCATTCAAAGGTGATATTAGCCAATAGGAGCGCATCATTTCCACCTGGCTGTTGTAAATGTTTGACCTTTGGGTTCTCGTCGCTTTTATACGGACCCAGAGAGCCCTCAGAGCTGAGCAGTAATCCAGCATTTGACCTTGTTATGTACAAAGTCAATGTGAGCTCTGAGACAGCGGATATTGTTGGGTTTAAATGCTACATATCCTATAAAGCAGGCTGGGAGGGGACACCGGCGTCTCAACCAAATGCCTCCGTCAGCAGCCGACTCTTTCACTGAAATTGCTGATTTGTGTCAGTGTTGAGTGTCCAGCGGGGGGGTCAAGGAGTTAATACGGTTCGACGTTTCCCATACTGGTGCAGGTAGTTGGCTTGTTATTAAGAAAGCCTGAGTCTCCCTGCTGCTGCGTTTGACCTTCTGTAAAGGTAAAAGCTCCGCGTTTGCATGTGATTGCGGCGTACACAATATTTCCGTTCCAGACACACGCAAACTATTTTGGTTCTTTTCCCCGAAGGCCTGTACCCATACGCGCCAGGGCCCCATCTGTCATCTTGTAGAATGATAAAGGTTAAACCATAGATCCTGGCTGCCTATTTTAAATTCTAATATTAACGTGACGAGATGTTATTTCTGGTGTTTTATGAGCGTGCGTGTAACAAATGATCAACAAATGATCTCCCTGGGGAGGACGATCACAGCTTTATTACAAAGCCATATGCAGATGACATATTACACAGCACTGCTACCACACACACACGCACACACACACACACACACACACTCACACATGCATACTCGGCGAGCGCCCTCCTCTGCCAGCTCATGTTTTAAAGATGTGCTTTCTATATTCATCTGCTGACAGGTTATCAGCCTGACAGACAGATAGTTGAACTGGAGAGAAGCAGGAGCTCGGGAAGAGGATCGGTTCCCCGGCAGTCCTGAGGCGTATACCTCAGCGGCTCCAGCGACTCCATTCCTCCTCAGGGTCTTCCTTCCATATTAAATATTTATTTCCACACAGTACGGTGATTGTTTCGGGATGTATTTAGTTTTCCGCGTGAAGGTATTTGGAACGCATGGGAATATTTACCTTGTGCTGAGGGATTGAGACTCGTGGGGCTTTGGTGCTTTATTTCCCACCAGATCTGAGCATCAAGAGGCAATTTCAGATCAGTCTAGCCAGACGTAAGACTTTACTCATCTATACCCACAGGCTGTCACACTTCACTATCACAGCTTTTACTTTCCAGGAAATCGTCTCAAATAAAACACTGCCAGTTGTTTACAGAGATGTGATTAATTAAAGGAAATAAAAGCTCCATTAGTGTGAAACTGTAACCTTAACTATGAATCTTCACACATTGGCTGCGAATTTTCACACAACTCAACAATCCCGTTCTTGTATTCCAAGAGAACTTTGCCCGGCGTCTCTGTGAGGAATAACGTTAGATACTGAGGGAAAATCTGACATTTTAAAGACTATTTTAAAATCTTTCTTTCTTTCCACCAAAGTGTGAGTGTTGGGTCATCATTCACATGTGTGTCTGAGAGGAATTAGAGAAATATTATACATTTACAACACAAAAGCATTTCTGCGACAAACGTGAGGGGCACCGGTACGTTTCCTTGTGGCACATCATGTCACCTCTTAGGGTTAGGGTTAGGGATTCAGAAGGGAGTAAAGCACCTCCTCCCTCGCTCCTGCCTCTGCATCCCACCCTCGCAGACCTAATTATGTATGTGCTGTAGATGCTCAGGCACAAGCTGACCCAGCCGACCAAGTTAGAGTGAGTGTTTTACCCCTGCGCCATCTGTGCGCCCCAGGCTGTAGCTCTGTGTTTGGGCCTCTCGTACTGGTTTACCCAGACTGGCATCAAACCATTCCATCCCAGACATACGCAGGCTCCCAGTACAGCTCAGGTGTCGTTTGCATTGAGACACAAAAACCCAGGAAAGGTCATATGTCATGCTATACCTTCTTGTTCCTTATGGAATCATGGAATATACCTGTTGTGCCTCAGTCTTGCCTCCTTCGAAACTCCTCCAACTCGAGAACAGGACTGATAATGGAGTCCCTTAGTGGTACATTGCAGTTATGTTTTTAGTTTCAAAGGTTTTTCCCCCAAATCAGACTCCATCAGTAGGAGGCGCTACAGAGATATACTCCTTTTTTACAGAACACTCATCTTATGAATCCCTATCAGAATGTAATGAAGCTTTCAGCAAATTGTGTTTTTAAAGAGTACATACTGTATCCTCAAACAGCCGTGGGTGCCTGCATGTCGTCCACCAGCTGGATCGTGGATTTCAATATTTTTATTCCCTTGGCAGACATTACGAGGTTAGAAAGGGAGAATATGTGTGTCTGTCCAACAGATATTTTCTGCTATTTTAAATGGAGAATTTCTGTCTTCACTTCGCCCGTCTCTTATTATGACGACGCACGTTTGAGCCGATCCATGCGGAGTCAGAGATTTGATGGTCAGCTGTGAGGGTAATGGAGAAGCAAGAAGACATTTGGCTCCGGCTCTTTGTGACTCGGCGCCAACAAAAACCCCCAAACAAGAATAGACGAGGCAACGGGGAGAGACTGAGACGAGGAAATCTAAGAGACGGAGTTGAGATTAGAGTCCATTATTCCCCTTTCATGGAGGTTCTAGGGTCAGATCCTGTATACTGCCCACCTCACTTTTACAAGACCTTTTAAATAATGATCATATTTCATCTTATATTGCAGACATTAATCCACATCAGTGTTGCTGTGTGCAGTGTAGCCTTAAGGTCTGAAAATTTCCCCATATATGTGCCAGATCAGATATTTCAAAGTTATGGAGTTGACAAGAGATTCTGTGTGTGAACCAAGAGATCATGTTTGCAATTTATTTAGTTTTTATTCATTCATTCGTCTTCATCACAGACATTCTAATTCCGATCACTATTACCGCCGCCGTTGCTGACGTGTTTAACTGAAAAGACGAAATCGATTTTAGCTGCCGAGAGAAACAGCGAGGCTTTGTAAAATACTCCACTCAGTCATTTGCATGACAAACAAGTCTAAATAGATTTTGTTTCCCAGATATGAAACTATAATTGATACCATTTAGAGAACAGAACTCTGGTGGGCATAAAGAGAATAAAAGACTCCTTTGTTTTCAGCTAAAATCTCGCCTTTTCCTCCGACTTGTGTCTATTATACTGTCACCCCAGCTCATTTGCAGCTCAAAGAGTCACATCAATATGCGTCTGTGTTGGACAGACGGTAATGTCATGCTCCTTCAGTTGTTCTGTCTTCTGCATTGATTCAGTTTTTCAACATGCAAGGTAAGCGATAGCATCAATTAGCCTTTGTCTCCGGCAGGCCAAAAGGATTTCTCCCTTTCATCACTGTGGATTTCACACAAAAAAACACATTTATCTTGACCTCGCTGCTCTTCAGTGAGTTTCTCTGCTTACCTGCCACAGTGTGGAAAAACCTCACACAATACAAAAATGTAAAAAACGCATCCGACGCTTTTAAATGCAAATTAGGCACCAGGGAATTTGGGAAAAAATGCAGAGCTTTGGAACAACAGTGCTGCGACATCATTCCACTGGAGAAATGAAGTTTGAAATCCCGAAAGACCTGATTGGGAACTTCTACATTCTCATGTCAGGTCCAGGTCGTGACCCAAGCTTTGCACGAGTTCATCACCCTGCTCACCTGATATGATGCTCCCACACTTTCATCTCTTACCAAACGTCAACCCGTTTGACCTCAGATGATGATGTTATATTAACTGTGGAAGAACAGCCAAGAAAGAAACTGATAAAAGCCTCCATCTTCGACTCTGTCCTCTTCTATTCTTTTCTATACTGCGTGGTGCAGCTGTGAGCTTTAGACCTTTACAGCTGAGCATATGATTGAACATAATAGGCCATCTTTTATTTGCTGCTTGGAAGTGGGCGCTCTGCCAGGCTCTTCAGGGTTCCACGCCGCGGGCATACGGTGTCACAGATAGCCATGCTGGATATAAAGGGCTGTGTCACTGGAGGAGCGAGAAAAAGGCAGAGGGAGGACGTAATGGGAGAGACGGCGCACAACAGTGATCTGCCCTCACCTTGAAAGCTGATAAAGGAATTTATCAGTGTGTGTGCTTCTGTATAGTCTGGGTCTGAGGGAGGTTTGCTGCAGCCAAACACTTAAGAGCTTTAACCTTTATAACCTGGAACACACCTGACGCTCCAAACTCATCCGCTTGAATCTGTCCATTTTGGTAATAGAACAAAATCAATATAACAATATTAACAACAACATGAGCAATATTAATACCACCACTAATACTAAGTACATTTAATAATGTGACCAAACCGCACCGATCTGATCGATTGGCTATCAGAGGTTGCTGATTGATTAATTGATGATGATCTATTACTTTTGAATGAACTGTAAAAAATATATCATCATCAATATTTACAAAATCTTAGACCTTCTCTGGACTCCTGATTGGTTGAATGTGATGGGTTAATACAAGCAGTATTAGTAGCATATGTGTTAGTGATCTATGGCCCCCTGTGTGAGTGTGTGTGTGTGGTCTGTCTCAACATATTGTACACACTTTTGTTTGATGGAGTGGAAGAAACCATCTGTGGGTTGGACTCATCCATGTGGTTTGCCCCTAGTGGTCAGAATGCTTTATGAGCCATGTTTCATGAGGCGTGGGGCTCCCTGGTGGTTGGAGTCCTTCATAACATCTGTGCTCCCTCTCAGGTTGGACACAGGTGTGTGGAATTAGGCTGTGTATTGGTTTGTGTAGTGTGTGTGTTTGTGTGGGTGTGTGGGTGTGTGTGTGTGTTCATTGCGTTTTAAGACTCCCTGAGGATAGTGAGTGAGCTGATACCCGTGGGTGGCTGAGTTTTATAATGAATTAAGCCTAATTCATGAAAGCCTAATTCTTTAAAGAGCCCAGTGTTGGTGCAGTGTGGAAGGAGACACATTTCTCCTCTTTATTATCATTTTCTTTCCCTTCCATGAGCCCCAGTGGGCGTAATCGAGAGCAGAGGCACTTCAGCTACTATTTCAGACTTGATTTGGTTTTTGGAAGGTGCAGGCGGTTCAGTATTCTGTCAGAAAAGTTTCATCAGCAATCAAACATGGAAACTCTCGCTGGAGACTTTGCATCAGTGACTGTCTCACTCATTATTTCTCCCCAAAGAAGACAAGTCTCAGCCTCTCTGCCATCATAATCAGGTAAGCTGCTGCTCTTTATTCAGCTCTAAAATTGCCGCTTCATTCTGCCCTATGATGCTTTAAATCATAAAACTAAGTGTTGTTAATCCCGGGGAAAATCGAAATTATGCAGCACAGCTGGTTCGGGGATTTAAACCAGATGACATCATTGTCAACTAAACTACTGCTTAGGTTACTGCAACTGCATGAAACTGATAGCTAAATAACAAATATAAAAGCTCCTCCCCCTTTGTGATCAAAACTGTAAACAAACATGGCGACAACCAGCGACATCAGCATGTTACTGAATGTTACCAAGGATTCTGTTGTTTGCTAAATGTATCACATGCAGTTTAAAGGACTCATGGAGGAAAGCTAACATGTATGTAAACGTTCTGACTGTTGCTGTGCTCCTACTGCCTCAGTGATTGGTTGTAAGTTTCCCATCTTGAAACGAGGCATTAATCTGCCAGGATGTCTACGACCAAACACTTCAGAGAAAAGCAGGATAAAGGGCAGCCTTGTGTATGTATGTGTGTGTGTGTGTGTGTGTATGTATGTGTAGTCAAACATAACACAAGTTGTGACTGGGTTGTTTCCGACTGTAGAGAGAAAGTGTGAACACTATTTTTCTTGCTTGGCATTATTTGAGAGGAAACATGTCAGATCGCTCCTCTGGTTCTCTGTTTCTCCCTCTCCTCTGGTTCTTTTCTCTCTCTCTCTTTCTGCTCTGGTTCTCTCTCTTCACCAGTTCCCTTTCTCTCTCCTCTAGCTCTCTCTCTTCCTCGCCCCCCTGGTTCTATCTCTCTCCCCAGGTTTTCTCTCTCTCTCCCCCCTGGTTCCCTCTCCCTCCTCTGGTGATGTCTCTCTATAGCTCTCTCTCCGCTGGCTCTCTCTCTCCTTTTCTCTACTCTTGTCTCCTTTGGCTTCAACCCAATCAGCTCACAGTCGCTGCACTAAACGTCCTGTCGCAGCAGCCGTCTTCACACTCATTCAGCTACATCCGCACCTTCTTTTCACAACCACAGGCTTGAGCTGTTGCCTGCTAAGCTGCTGTGCCAGCGCACTGGGGCGTTCAGGAACAGAAGGAAGCTCACCTCGGCGGGGAGAAGGAGCCTTGTTCGGGTCTGACACGTGTAGGCTTTTGTCTGGGAAAATGTCACAAACCTGAGCTGTGCACACATCATGACCTGAACATCAGACTTTCTTAGGATACAATTCTCTTTCTTTCTTTCTGCGAACCAGAACCAGGGCAGAGTGGAGAGGCAGGCAGGGGGAGCAAAGGGGGGAACTTTAACTTTGACAGTTTTGTTCTGGCTGACAGCAGTTATGATAGCAGATCTCCTAGGAGACGCACAGAGGAAGAAAGGGGGGAATGGAGGATGAACAGGAGATGAAGGAGGAACAAACCATAAAGAGAGACGTGAATCCAGTAGTTAGTCCTCTGCAGTCTGATATATGAAGTCCACAGCCAGTAAGTGTCGAATCCCTCCCACCAGGAGCCATTTTAACAAGCTCTCAGTGTTTGAGTGGCTCTTAGCACTCTTGTAAACCAGCCCTTCAATATCCAACAGCTGTGGAATTTAAATCATAAAGCTGTGAATGTGTACGTGGTGCTCAGGTAGAGAAGCTGCTGCCTGAAACCGCGTCATGCATTTATGCATTTTTCATCATCATAGAGTTTTGGCTTTTATGTTATTAAATATCTTATCACACACACTACACGTTCTAGCTTGTTGATCAGTTAAACATCAAGCCAATGTCTCGACCTCTTGTCCCCTGTCCAATGCGGTTTCCTCGTCTCCTTCCATCTATCGAGGAAGCCAGTTTGTACTTTTAGAAAAGAAGTCTGACTGAAATATATGTCCTCCTGACCCCCTGGAAAGTAAAAGCTAGAAGTGGAAGTGTGAGGGAGGGAGGAGGAGACGCAGAGGAGGAGACAGAGGAGACGGAGAAGGAGTAGCGTGAGATGCAGCTGTTGTGTTTCAGGAGACCTGAGTCCGTCTCTATGACAGGAGGTCAAACTGCAGAGTGTGTGTTTGTGTGTGTGTGTGTGTATGTGTGTGCGAGTGCAGTGAAGCGAAAGCAATGCGGTTGACTGGACACTGTCACTTGACCTGTCGAACCCTCATGCACTTCAACACACACTCGGACTTTGAAGCTATTTTAAGATCCAACTCACTTTTCGCTTCCTCTCTTTCTGTAATGGAGGAAAGCTCTGTTCTGTCTCTCTCTCTCTCTCTCTCTCTCTCTCTCTCTCTCTCTCTCTCTCTCTCTCTCTCTCTCTCTCTCTCTCTCTCTATTTCTCCTCCCACCTCTCCTCTCTTTCCTCATCAACTGACGAGCCCGAGGTCAGGTGTCACAAACATACCTCCCACATAGCTGGGATTGTTTAGGTGCGCTTGGTTTACCTTCGCTTGCGTGAGGGGTTGACATCATCTTCCTCACTGGCGCAGAAAATAGCTGCCTTGGCTCACGACACAGGCGACCTTTGGCTGAACTGATGCTGCCTGAAGTTGCACTTTTACTTTCACTGCAGTGCTACAGACTGGATGAGGAAATAGTTTGTACATTTGTGGAGCTATCTGAATTATCCTCTTCGCTAATTTAGTGCTGTTTGGTTTGGTTTTAATCACAGATTACTTGTTAATCATACGTCCAGTACTGCACAGCCGTTGGCCCTCTTAACTTTAGCACATTTAGCCAAACCATATGTAGATTTTAGTCATAAATGTCCATGAAACTCATTAAACTCTTATTTTTCAGTTCGACTGGTCACTCATCCTCGCACTGTTATTTACACTCGGCCTGCTAGCATACGGCTCCGCGCTGTAATGACCTGGCTGCATGCTGTGCTAGCATGTGTCTCAAGGCGGTGCTGGACATTAGGAGTTAGCATAAGGCTTCTCAGCGAGCTAGCGGATGTCACCCAGGCTGGTTTCAACGTTAACATCTGTCTTAACATCTGTCACGCAGACTGATAGATGGAGGGTGTCAGGGGAGACGGAGACACAGGGTCAGCAGCTCTCTCTCTCTCTCTCTCTCTCTCTCTCTCTCTCTCTCTCTCTCTCTCTCTCTCTCTCTCTCTCTCTCTCTCTCTCTCTCTCTCTCTCTCTCTCTCTCTCTCTCTCTCTCTCTCTCTCTCTCTCTCTCTCTCTCTCTCTCTCTCTCTCTCTCTCTCTCTCTCTCTCTCTCTCTTCATTCAGCAGCTTCTGTCCCGTCTCTAGGGAAGGACATGGTGATGTCTCTTTTCATGGAATACAAATCAGATGGTTGGGTAACTCAATCCTGCTTTAATCTGTAATGTAATGGTTTTTATTTACATCTGTAACCCCTCAATGCGTCCCAACAATGAGCCCCGAACTTCATATCTTCATAGATATTTATACTGTTACGATGTGGCTGTGTTTCTTCCTTTGTGTTGGTTGGAGGCCGGTGGTCCCTTCCTCTTAGCACATTCCTATTCATGCATCCTGTGCATTGCAGATGATATGATAATGGCATCTTCTCCATCTTGATTCAATCACCACTTCTCTCAGTGATCCCCTTTCCCAATGGTCACATCATCCAATATCCCTGATGTACCACATGTGATGCATTCAGTCTCTTGATTCACTCATTGATCCTGAAAACCTCCTGGACTTGATATCACTTTTCTTTTGATAGATGTTCCACTCAACAACACAGTGCTCTGTATTGTCTTGCATTGTCCTCTCATACTAACTGACTCAACACATGAACTTCGAACCTCCCCGATATGGACAGAAGAAGAATCTGATCTTGTCAGTTGTAGATCACCTTAGTTGAAGCTTCCTGAGATCAAAATCTCTATCTCTGTGTCAGCAGACTTCTCTGTATCATAGTTAACCCTTAGACATAGATCACACAATTCTTAATGACAAGCACAGTGAAATGGGAATGAATATGATCAAACTCATCAGGTGCTTAGGGGGCAAGCGGACTCGGTCACCACAGCAGAAAGGGTTTGGAAAGTAGCTGTCACACACTCAAACGGGGACTTGATCCCAGGTCAAAGCTCTGCTCACTTACTGCAGCACAGTAAGAACTTCAGTCTGCGACTCGCTCTCTCTGCTACACCAGAGCGAGAGAGTGAATCTGCAGCGGAATCACATCGCTAATGAATCCCCAACGGACTGCAGCGTCTCAAAACATTGTGACGTGTGATGAGCAAAGCAATCGCAACCACAGCAGAGGAGAACGAGGAGAAAGAGGACATCAGGTCACCGTTTGTCTTTACAATCTGATTCATTTATTTCTCTGGGATTTGAACATCTGTCATGAACTAATGATGCAAGTCACCAGCTCCAACTTTAAAGGGAAGAGTTTCTCCACTTTAGAAGCTTAAAATCCGTGTTTGTGTTGTTGTGAATAAGCTTGACCCAGTCTGAGCTGCAGGATTTGCAGGATATGCTATCTGGTCCCTCTTCATCAGAGCTTCTCTGATAGGCTTCCTCCTCCTCTTCCTCTGGATCTTAACAGCTCTCTCACTTTGTCAGGGTTGTCAAATCTCTGTCAGTTTAGGCATCAAAAATCCTACAGATATTTGTAAAAGTATATTTACCTTAGAGTGATGTGGTGAAACATGTCAGTGATGAAGCTCTGACGGGCTTTGAAACTGTAACTCCTCACGGTGCCTCGTTTGATTTTCTGTCCCACTCATCTTCTTCCTCTGACGGGCGCTTTACAAACACAGGAAGTGAAGCCGCTTGATGCTAAAACTTCTGCTGGATTTTGCTTTGTAATTTTGCGAGTTTGTGAGGTTTCTGACAGCCGAAGCTGGTTTGTCATTTACTATTTGAAGAGAGTGTCAGTCTGAGTTCTGCCATCAAAGCTGCAAGCAACAAAAAAAGAAAAAGGAAGGTTTTTTATAGTGTAACATCAGATTAAATCCTCATTTTGATTGATTGATAAAGTAGCAAAACCCGACGTCCACACTCACATCCAGTAACGTCTATCACACAACGTATGAGGTTGGCGAGTGTTGATCCAGCCTCCATGTTGTTTTTGATATTGGGAGCAGCAGTTACTCAAATGGCCTGTTTTCACCAAGTGTGCACAACAGCGCTGCAGCAAAGGAGAGCAGAAGGGGATACATGTGTAAACTAGACATTAAGCCTCAAGACAGAAGTTACAAACCAATCATTAACAAATCCAACGTACATACACGTAACACATCTCTGCGTCTTTCCTCCCGTGTCGCTGCACATGGGAGGCACTTTGTTCTGCTTGCTTTGCCATCACTTTGCCAACACTCAAAGTCCCTCCCCCCTCCCTCCCTCCTCTCCCATCCCCCCTCTAGCCTTATGGTATATTTCCCCCTGGATTTCCCTTCCAGCTGTGATGTTTCACATTTAATAAGTGAGGACAAAGTGCTTTCTGGCCCAGACACCGTGAGATCCACACTAACCTTTAATTGGCGCCTACAGATTTCAAACGTCCTCGCTCACCCCCGCTTATGTTATGCGGCTGAGTAACTTGTCTGGTCGCCGCGCTGAGCCTTCGTTTTAACAAGCGACCGGCTCTGGCCTCGTAACCACGCGGCATCTGCTTGGAAGCGAGCGCACGTCAGTCAGAGGCCTTTTCCCTGGAGTTCGTCATGAAGGGCCGAGCCACAGCAACAGACTGGAGGCTTCACACTGCAATCATGTCTCCATGTGTGTGTGTCTGTGTGTGCATGTGTTTGCGCGCACTTGTTCTTTTGTTGTAGGAAGAGATGGCAGTTTCATGTTTGCTTTTCTTCCAAAGAGAGAGAGAGAGAGAGGGACTACATCAGAGCTCAGTTCTAAAAATAATACACAACACAACATGTTCTCCTTTTATTGTTCTTCCTAGTTTCCCCTTAAGACAATGGGTTCTTTATTATTTTACAGTGAGGAGCAAATGCTGATGAATGATCCCAACTCAATATGTCCCACTATGGCTGCTCCTGCGACAATCCAGCCTATTCTGGAAAACCACAATGTGCTGCATGGACACATCTGCTTTAACTCCACTGTGTGGTCTCGTGTCTCACTGTGATCGTGGACCAACACAGACGATGGCGACATGATGCTGATGAGATGAGGATCTTACTTGTCAAAATGGGCATCGGGGGGGGGGGGGGTATATTTCCTGGTACGCTTTAAAGGGTTTGTGTAGTTCTGGATGTGTTGGCTGGAAGTAGAGTCACAACACGAGCTCCGCCTCTTTCTTTCATCGAGTGATGTGATGACGCCACCATTTTTCTAGGTCAGAGCCGTTAACGAGCGACGTGAGGAGGGAAGGAGTGCAGACAGGTGAGATCAGAGGGTCGGAGTGAGACGCAGAGGACGAGGAGCAGAGATGTGGGACACAAAGGCTATGTCTCTCTCTGTGTGTGTGTGTGTGTGTGTTCTCATTCACTAACAAACCGTGACACAGATAAGTGCTGGTGTGTGTCCGTGTGTGTGTTTGTGTCTGTGTGTGCGTGTGTGACAGGCTGCTCCTCCTTGTGCCTCCTCTGCTCCCATTCACAGCAGCGACACGGCGGCAGTGAGAGAAACGACCCGACGCGTCGCGGCGTCACTTTTGCTTCATCGTTCCTTTTACATTTTTTCCACGTTTGATCCTTGGTATCGGTTGCTATGAGACCGGGCTGCTTTGTGGGCTCGCTTGGCCCAAAAACGTCGACGGCGTTCTTTTTCTCCCACCATAGATCTATTCTACGCCTCTTATATCTCCGTCCACGCCGTTCTGTTTACCACCTTTTGTTCACGCTGGCTCCTCCTCAGCATGGAGGTGTAGAAATAATACAGAAATAGAAATAATCATGTAAAACTATCATCCCCACAAGCAGAACATTCCCTTTGTTTCTCAGCAAAACCAGCAGGGCACATTTTGGTCCTGAGATTTCCTGGCTCCTGTCTCGCTCTTCCTCGATTATTCAGACCTGCTGAAGGTAAACGCAAGACCCCGACGCCCCAGATCAATCAGACTCAGTCCGTAAGAAGCGATACAGAAAGGAGTCGAGTTGTTTG
Source organism: Genypterus blacodes (assembly GCF_046128005.1). Lineage (NCBI taxonomy): Eukaryota > Metazoa > Chordata > Actinopteri > Ophidiiformes > Ophidiidae > Genypterus > Genypterus blacodes. Next base: position 3,265,586 of record NW_027466874.1, read on the forward strand.
AAGATGTGGACTGGAGCTTCAAAGTTTCTATTGAGGCCTCTTTGTCTCTCCGCAAACAGCACAGAACTGCAAGCATAACAAAGAGCATCTCATCATTTCCCTCTGCCAGTTCATAAGCGAGTTCATATTCTCCAAATGTCAATCCAGGCCGTCAAGTCCCGCCACGCTCAATGTTTTCCCTCTCTCCGACAAGTGAGTTTGAAGTGTTCCCATGTGTTGATTGGCTAAACACACTGATTTAAACTTGTGTGTGTGTCTGTCTCAATACTCTCCAAGTTGACTGATTTGTGCCGTTAAAGCCAAAACAGAATGAAAACACTCCTTTGTTTGCTCTCGGGGGGTTTCTGTTGTTAGTGGTAATTTGGCTGAATGACGGCCGTTCGCATTGCGTCGGAGCGTCGAGCGATTGGAGGATCGTCTATCGCTCGTTCGCTCACAATTACTCGATTATGCGTCGGTATAATGAAACGCCTCGATTGCTTATTGTTCACTTCATCTACAGCTGTCAGTAACTCTATTCAGGAGAGTGTGTGAATGGTGTTAGAGGAGGGATGGAGCGTCTTGAATTACCGCTCTGGGTAAATGGAATTTAAATGTGCACAAATAAGAGAAGAGCTCGCAGAGGCGCCGAACAAAGATACTTAAGCGCTCTAACACCTAATTTACTAACGAGGAAAATCTGGAAAGTTGGACTCAATAAGCTCAGCAGCTTAAACTGGAACTTTGTTAACGTAGCAACGTGTTATTAGGCAAATGCGTATCAAGCGATTAGCTCGCGTAATGAGGAAGAGGGAGTGAAGCCAGTGTGGCCATGAGGAAGCAGGAAGCAGGAAGCAGGTTGGTCCGCTGTGTTTCTCAGGGTAATCGATCCAGCTCCTGATAGTGCTTTATATTTTAGTAATGAAGTGTTTGAGTCGGAGCGTTAAAAGCATTGCAGTAGAAACAATCGATAGAATTCCAAGGTGGAAGGGGAACGATCCAAATCTCCCTCGCAGTGAAGGAATTCCTCCATCTCTTGGTTTGCCAGAGCCGCTCTCTCCTCCCTGCTGGCTCCCTGGCACGGCGGAATGGAATGCAGCCATTGTCATTAACGTTAATAGTTACACCTGTGCTTCTCGCCAGTTTTTGCCATTTATACGTTACAGTAATGTTTGAGTCGATGCCGCAATTCAAGCGCTCATTGGAAGCTGGTGGAAACAAATGGTGACTCCATCAGTGTACTGCAGGAAACCACCAAGAACCAGGATCAGAATACTGCTTTATGTTCTTTTATGTAAAGAAATACATAAGAGTGAGCCAGGAACAAGAACAGAAGTGGTTTTAGATGAAGAAGAAGAAACCTGGGTCAAATCACATGCAAACAGGTCAATCTGAAATTTGCGTGCCTCTCTTACACACACAGACACACGCATTACAGGGAGGCAGTGGCGGGAGGCAGTGGCTCAGTGGGTAGTGCTTCGGCTTGGTAACCAGAGGGTCGCCGGTTCGAGCCCCTGAGCAAGGCACCGAACTCTCAATTGCTCCCCTCTGCGAAGGGTGTTAATGTAATGTAAGTCGCTTTGGATAAAAGAGTCTGCCAAATGATCGTAATGTAATGTGATTACAGAGGGGTCAGCACAGGGCAGCCATGGAACGGCGCCCCTGGAGCAATTTTTGGGGTTTGGTGCCTTGCTCAAGGGCACCTCGGCAATGCCTTAAAGGCAAACTGGCAACTCTCCAGCTGCCAGTCCACTTTCTGGACTTTCAACCGGACTCAAACTCGACTCTGGGACCCTCCGGTTCCCAAACTGAGTCCCTATGGACGGAGCTACTGCTGCCATCCACTGTTCAACATTAATCTGCACCATTTGAATCTCCATCAGATCTTTAATCTGCAATTTCCACGTTGTCAATTCAGTATTGACCAATTTCCCATACCACTCGAACGCAGCATTAGTCTCTAAGATGTCTGATGGGGAAGAAGGAGTGTGTGACAAAAGTATCCGATAAATCCACGAAGGCTTCTTATCAGTGGAGCCACACTGATCCTACCTGAAATCACCCTGAAGTCTCCTAGAGATCGATTACATGAGCTGCCTGCTACTATGGCCGTGTCACGTGACGTCTTGACACAGGTGAACATGTGTGTGTGTACGCACACAGTCAGGCTGCGAGGTTCCTTTCCCCAAAACGGCTCCACGTGTTCCTGCAGCAGGAGATAAACAGCTTAGTTATTAACATGCTCAGACAAAGGACCTCGTGTGTCTCATTCGCCGCACAGATGAAGAGAACTGGAGACGGATTTAATAATCTTATTCACGGGGCAGCGAGGGGCGGCTGGAGATGAGGAAATGTGAGAAAGAACACTCTTTTTTTTTCCTTTTAGATGTAGTCATTAGGCGCTCGGCTTTGTACTTGTATTTTGTACAAAACTGAATGCACTGTTTACCAAATGTGCCGTACCGCCGAAGCAGAAATACAGTGAATGATGCAATTAAAAGCAAGAAGCTCAGGTTCAGCTCAGGCTGCACGACGGAGCTGCAAAACAGCAGTTTGTCGGACGTCAGGTTGCTATGGATTTTTCCAGACGTGTTTACGAACAGATTACGGGCGGAGAGTTATGTGCTTATATCAGGCCGTAAAGTGTAAAAGTATACAGGCTGAGAGAGGCGACTCATAATTAAAGCCGAGGTCTGACACAATGATTCAGCTTCCTGGAGAACGGTTCACCTTCTTCTTCCTAACCAGGATCTGCCTGTCTTTGTGTTTCTGTCTAGTTGAAGTCCAGTTAGATAACTTCTTGAGCTTCTTTTTTTAAGTGGCGCGTATTTGTGCGAGTCAGAACAGCAAAGAGATTCAGATGTGTGTGTGTTCAAAGGACCCTGGCGCTGGCAGATACCTGGCTCACAACCAAAGCGGAGAGAAGGAAACTCTGCTGCTTTTTTAACATATCTGATCTCACCACAGCCTGAAGAGTTAAACATTGAGTGCTGAATGTACTTTTACGTTGTGTATTTCCGTACCTTTAGAGTGGAGGAGGCACTGTTCTCATAGGTATCCAGTAGTTGAGCTACATTATGCAGATTGATCGCCCTGCAAACCTTTAAACTGCACACACACACACATGTATTCACGGGCGCGTTGATGTTGTGCGTTGTGTCTGGATTTTCACTCTACCCACATCACCCTCAGCTCCTTGTATAATTTTACTGTTGTTGCATAGTTATGTCTCTATTTTGCTGATCCGATGTGGTTTTGAAGTGCTGACGGGGCACTTTTAAGACAACAGGGTCAGCCCATTAGCCGGCAGCTCAGATTGATGTTGAATACAGATATTATTGGCTGAGACGTTGCGGGGGGTGTATGTGTGTGTGTGTGTGTGTGTGTGAGCATAAGCACAGCCCATGGGGAAGTATTTTAACAACGCGCAGTTTGGTTCTGTGTTATCGCTGCTATAACCAGTTAACGCTCACAAGCTGCTCTTGTTGCTGCTCTTGTTGGTGCTCATGTTGCTGCTGGTGTTCGTGCGTGTCGTGTAGATCTGTCATGTTGCTGTAGATGTGTGAGGCCGGTGGCACCTCTGGGTGTGTTTTACAGGAAGTGCTGGTTAGTGGCCTCAGCTGTTAATGGGCCCTTTGTCAGCTTTTTGGAGCTCGTTGTGTTAGGAGTTAAAGTGGTTCAGCTTGGAGTGAAGCTGAGACGAAAAAACAGCAGCCAGATAGAAGTCATAACACATGTCCCTGTAGAATTTGTGGCGGTCATTCCTGGGAAAAATGACACCAAAATTGACTTTAAATGATGGAGGAGGACGTGTTACTCCAGCCCAGTAGGTGGCAGCATGTACAGTTTTTGCTACACTGCAGATGACAAACGAAATATTGGAAAACTGTGAGTGAAACAAAGTTTGTATTCAGTATGTAAATGTCGATTCAGCCAAGTTGTATTTGAATACTTGGGGGCGGCGGGGTGGAGCGGAGAGGAAACGCAGCGAACGACTTTAACGGTTTAACGAGTCACAAGAGCTGCAGCCTGCACCCACATAATGAGAATGTAAAGCCTGGATTCTGCTGTGTGATGAAATGAGGCTCAGTTCAGTTCAGCGACGAGTGTTTCCTGGGAGCGGATGTTGTGGATGATCTCAGGCTCATGTTTGTCGTCATAATTGATCGTTTGCGGTGATTAAAGGAAAACCAACTGTGTGTGACAGAGCTGCGCTTTGTGTACACGTTTATCTTTACCACCCACATATATCTGAGTTATGCCGCCGCACATCTGCATCTGAATGTGTGTGTGTCTGTGTGTGTTTGCGTGCTCTTGACTCTGTTGTCCTTCTGTGACGCTGTGTCATTCTGCTTCAAAGCCTGATTGGTCAACAACTCACTGCAGGTGGGATGACGTCTCTCACTCCAGGAGGGCTTTTAGTGTGTGTGTGTGTGCCTGACGGTGTGTGTTGTTTTGGTGTGTTCCTTTTAACTGCAAGTGTGATGCTCCAAGGAATGCTTGTTCTGCCAGAGGCATACACGCAACATACAATACACACACACACACACACACACACACACACACACACACACACACACACACACACACACACACACACACACACACACACACACACACACACACACACAAAGAACCATTCTCCAATTTGCAGCCTGTGAGCAGTAAACTAATCTGGTTAGAACACAATAGGTTAATTTGCGCTTGATGCATTGACCTCACATCTCCACCACCTGTACATGCACACACAGACACACACAGACACACACAGACACACACACACACACAGACACACACCTATGCCATAACAGAGGGGGATGGGCAGTAAAATGGTAGAATTACTCCTAAATCACCATCTGTGGTGGAAATACATTTACTTCTCCCTTGTGGGCCACAACAAGGGTTTAACAGCCTGTTTGACTGCTACAATATTGCTGAGATTTACCTGCTGTTTCTTCTGCCATAAAACGGCTTTGGCTTCGTTTAGCGGCGTCGCGTTGGTGGAGGCGGCTCTGCTCTGCGGGGGCGGCCAGCTCGCTGTGATCACAGAAACCAATATGTCAAAAGTAATTAGGCTGATCGGTGAGTAGACCCTATTATGCGCCCAGAAGTGTGTGCTGTGTGTTGTTAATTAGACTGATGAGTAGATACACTTTAATAAGCCGGTGCAGACCATCGACGACACGCACGCTCTGGTTCTGATTAGCTGCTTTTTCTCCTCACGCCGCGTCGCGTGTTCCTGTTCAGCTCGTTTTCTATTTCAAAGCAGAAAGTGTTGAATCGATTCAGTGTTTGTTCAAAGGTGTGAATTAGAGAGAAAGAAAATCAATCACCTTGAATATCCAGGTGGAAATTGGATTATAAAAAAAGTAATACATTTGTTTTTGTTTGTTACTTATGTGGGGAGATTTATCAGCTTATGTGTGTTGTTTCTCATTTCTCAGCTGCATGGCGACATCATCTGTGTACTGTAAACTGGCCCAAGGAAAGTGTCAAGTTCTGGGGGAAATTATATTCAAACTGATTTGTTCCAATTATAAAAAAAGGTCTAAACACGGAGGCCTCAACGTTGGTGTGTATGTGTGTGTGTACATCCTAGATGACAGCTGGGCACAATCATTTCACCATCCGACTATAAAAGCAGGATTCTGACATATTTTGCGAGTTATATCTGGGATGTGACGCCTGCCAGACATAAATAAACATCTGCTCTGTCAACACTGTGGCTCTTGCTTTAGTTCACCTTTTCTTCTTCTTCTGCTTCTTTTCATCCAAGCTCCAGACGGATCCTTTTGAGCTCGCAGGGCTTCTTTCTTTGCGGATCATTCATTGAAATCTCTGTTGACAGCATCTGACTTCATGCGTTCATGCCGCAAATTAAACGCCGACTATTGTCACACTTTGATCACTGTGAGTTTGATGGGAGACTACTGTTTTTCTGCGTGATGAGCGTTTTTATTCTCCCTGCAAAACGACCTTCAGTCCCGGGGGAGGGGCCGACAAAGCGGGTTACCGGCGTAATTAGGCGAGCTCGTTGACAGGAGAGGGAGAGCGAGAGGGATGAAAGGTAGAGCGAGGGAGAGGATGAAGGTAGAGAAGGGGTGTGAAAAGGAGGAGGAAGAGGAGGAGAGGAGATAATGAGAGATGGGGCGACAGAATGAAAGAGGAATCGGGGTGGGGGGTAGTTTGCCTGCGGGGGTCTCAGTGTGATGTCGGTGCATCTTCTCGCCCTGTTTCATCACCCAGACCTCCGTGTTGGGGTCCGTGTTGTCAGCATATGTCAACTAATTCGTGCCTGAGCCATCGCTACCATGCAGCCAATCGACCGCTTTGAGTCTCAGTTTGCCCGGGAGTGATACAGAAGAGCTCAGCACATCAAAATACAAAGACGCCACCATCAGAGGAGATCAAGGATTGTTCGACTCATCAGCTGATCTCTGGGTTTTGTAGATCTCTTTATGGTTGCCAGGCCTCGTTAAGGTTGCTAGGTCTCGTTAAGGTTGCTAGGTCTCGTTAAGGTTGCTAGGTCTCGTTAAGGTTGCCAGGTTTCGTTAGTAACCTGCAAAAAAGGTTCTTGAGAAACTGTGAATTTGCCAAGTCAGCATCTTTTTCTTCACCCTGAACTTTTCCGTTTCTTCTTTCACTGACAGACGGGTTGACAACTTCACCGGAAAAAACTTCACCCTCAGTGTCAGAGCCAACGTCTAAAAAGTCTTAAAAAAGAAGGATTTTGAGAATGAAGTTGTAATATTTGGAGCAGATAAAGAGAGAGAGACATGTGCTTCAGTCCTTAAACGCGCCACACGTACTCTGATTCATTAGGACCTCTCACCGTATCTGTGATCCATCATGTGTGTTGGCACATATACAGTATCTCATAAACACACATGTCTGCGTTGTGTAGTTGTGTGTCCCTTCTCTCTCTCTGGCTGCTTTGTTGTCTTTTGTCTCGTCCGTGTGTAGATTTATGATTGGGCAGAATTGGCGTTTTGTTGAGCTCCAAGGTCGACTGTAATCTGCACGGCAGTAAAGCATCACGAGAGCGTTTGTGACCAACACGCTTTGTTGACTTTGTATCAGTTTGGCACCGTGGAGGAGAAACGACTTTATGCTTTATTTACTTTATTAAGGTGGATTTTAATGTGAATGACACACATCACTCTGCTGTAAACATCTGACGGACGAATAAACTCACACCTGTCCCCCCCCCCCCCCTCCCCTCGCTCTCTCTCTCTCTCTCTCTCTCTCTCTCCCTCTCTCTCCCCCTCTCTCCCCCCCCTCTCTCACGCCCCCTCTCTCCCTGACAGAGACAGTGATGGATACAAGGACAGCGACAGCTGAGCTTGGCTGGATATCGTTCCCTGCCAACGGTGTAAGAACAATGTGTTAAAGTGTGTGTGTGTGTGTGTGTGTGTGTGTGTGTGTGTACTGTGTGTGTGTGTGTGCGTACTGTACTGTGTGTGTGTACCCTTGGGCAGGCAGTCTGACTACACTTTACTGTGCTCCATTAACAAGTCTGTCAAAATCATAATTACAGTGGCAAGGTTATGCCAATTAATTGCTATTGATGCCGAATAGATTGAATTCCAATAGATCAGAGACGTGCAGCACAGTAGAACAGAATAAAACACAATAGAATGTGGGTCCTGCAGGTGTTTGAACCTTTGAAATGTTAAAATACAGGCTAATGACTTGGCTGCCAGCCTATTTGAATGGTCTGCTGTGTGTGTGTGTGTGTGTGTGTGTGTGTGTGTGTGTGTGTGTGTGTGTGTGTGTGTGTGTGTGTGTGTGTGTGTGTGTGTGTGTGTGTGTGTGTGTGTGTGTGTGTGTGTGTGTGTGTGTGTGTGTGTGTGTGTGTGTGTGTGTGTGTGTGTGTGTGTGTGTGTGTGTGTGTGTGTGGGGTGAGTGGCTCTAATTGTGATGAATTGTTGTCCCCGTGAAGCACAGAGCAGGGTGGAGGAGAAACAGAGTGAATGAGGGAGGAGGAGAGAGAGAGACAGTGGGAAAGAAAGACAGGGAGAGAGAGGAATAAAATGTGAGGGAGGTACAGAGAAAGTTTAATTTGTGTCAGTACTTTGTAAACCCATTAATCATTTTCTCTCCTCTCTTTCTCTACTTCCTCTCCGCTTATCTACAACCAATGCCACCCATACACACACACACACACACACACACACACACACACACACACACACACACACACACACACACCCCTTTCCCAGTGGGAGGAGGTGAGCGGCTATGATGAGAACCTCAACACCATCCGGACGTACCAGGTGTGCAACGTGTTTGAGCCGAGTCAGAACAACTGGCTGCTAACCACCTACATCGACCGGCGGGCGGCCCAGCGCATCTACGTGGAGATCCGCTTCACCGTGCGAGACTGCGCCTCCATCCCCAGCGTGCTCGGCTCCTGCAAGGAGACCTTCAACCTGTACTACCTGGAGACGGACCGGGCGGTGGGCGATGGCGTCAAAGGGGTGGAGTACTGGGCCAACGCGCCCTTTCTCAAGGTAACTGACTAAACATACTTGGATGTCTAGTTTCTGTCTTTTGTTGTGAGCTTTTATTTTGAAATCCTTGCTTTTGGTGCTGCAGCATCCTTTAACAGGGGGCCATCTTGTTGGATCAGCCATTTGCTGATATACTGGCTGTGGTTCTGTTGTTCTGTAAGGAGGAATGTTGTGCTGGAACGTGTTTGTTGAATAAAACGTGCAGCATCAAATATTTTGGCAGGTTTTTAAAGCATATTTAACTTGTTTGATTTGTGAAGTAGCTGCATTACGCCAATACAATAAGGAAATCCCAGTTGTATTTTCTGGAATGTTTTGTGGTTGCGGATGGGAATATTGAAATATTGCCCCAAGTTTGCAAAATGGATGAAATCGCTTGAATGACTTGAACATCTACATTTAATCCTGCGGTTCTGATTGAATGATGAATCCCTTCACCCTGACGTAGAGGTTTCTAAATTTCTGTCACATGTGCTTCCTTTGCCACAGAGTTGCAATGACAAAGTGACAAAGTAACAAATGATGTGTAGACTCTACATAATAACCTGGTTAGAAAAGCAAATGTATTCAGTGGCGTCATGGTTGTGATTTGATAGGAGGACTTATTCAAAACTCTGCTGCTAGGATCATGGACTGTAACCTCTCTGTCTCTGTCTCCGTCTGTCTCTTAGGTGGACACGATTGCAGCAGATGAGAGTTTCTCCCAGGTTGATTTTGGCGGCCGGCTGATGAAGGTGAACACGGAGGTGCGCAGCTTCGGCCCGCTCTCCAAAGGCCGAGGGTTCCATCTGGCCTTCCAGGACCTCGGCGCCTGCATGTCTCTGCTGGCCGTCCGCGTCTTCTACAAGAAATGTCCCAGCGTGGTGCAGAACTTCGCCTATTTCCCAGAGGTGAAGAGACACATGAGAGACCCCGAGCTTAAT
>NW_027466874.1:3280000-3292635 GCF_046128005.1 Genypterus blacodes
TGGGGGAGCTCGTATATATTTTTATTTGACAAGAACATCCAGAAGAAAACCACAGACTTTCAGCCTCTGTGACAATTCTGAGTGATCGTCCGCATATACCTGAGCTCTCTGAACTTTCCTGCCGTGATACTTTTTCTTTGTCTCAGAGTTCCAGACATGTTGTATTATCATCGTCTCTCTCTCTCTCTCTCTCTCTCTCTCTCTCTCTCTCTGTCTCTCTCCCCAGCTTGTCCACAGGGGACCTTTAAGTCCTTCCAGGGAGCAGGATTATGCCAGCAGTGTCCTCCCAACAGTCGCTCCACCATCGAGGCCGCTGTGCTCTGCGGTTGCCGTAATGGCTATTACAGAGGAGACATGGACAAACCAGAGGACGTGTGCACCAGTGAGTCTCTCTCTCTGTCTCTCTCTCTCTCTGTCTCTGATAGGAATACCTAAGATGTGTGACTGCTACAGGCTTTACAAATACACATCGATTGGATTTGCTGATGGTTGATGTGTTGCAATATATCAGCGGTTGAAGGCATTGACAGGCCAATATTATCATTAAGCAAAAGGTCAGAAATTCGTCTTTCCTAGACATTTTTTATGCACTTCAACCAAGCTGAATGTGCTGCCGTGTTCATGAGCGGTAAGTATTGATGCAGCCACATCCTGAGGCTTTCCACTGAAGCGCAGTTGTGTTTGTCTGTGGAGACGAGACGGTACATTTCTATGCAAGACGAGGCACCGAGTTTGAAAATCGCTGCCTCTCAGCTCCGCAGAGAGATGGTGTAAGTAGGTTGCGACATGAATCATTTTGGACTGTCTCGGTCTGTGTGTGTGTAGAGGGGAGGGGATGGGATGGGGAGATACACTACATGTAGGTGTGTGTGCGTCCTGGTAACCTGGATACAGCTGGGTGTTTTTTTAGGGCTCTAGTTCATTCATATTTAGGTCTTCATCACATCGACTTAGATTCATGAATGAGAGAGAAATACATTCACGTGTAGGTCTGTCCCTCCATGCTGGGGAATAAAATACAAGTGGTGACAACTGGAGACCCAATAGCTTTCATTGTCCCCATGGGGTTGTCCTTTTATATGCTATTCCACAAAATTAGGACACCAAGACACTTCTTTCATCTTTGTTGAATGAGGCAGTTCACACATGGTGACGGGATGAACTGGGGATTTGATTCATATTCAAATGTGCAAAATCTTGTGGGAATACGACATGAAGAGGAAGGAGCCCAGCAAATCTTACAGGTTATTACCAAGTTCAATCACCATGTCCCCCCACCCGACAAACCCTTTGATTCAAACATGGCCGCTTCCAAAGTTATTGACATTTAACTGTTGTTGTTATAGCACCACCATCAGGTCGATTAAAGTGGAAAATGGGGGAGAATCTAGCACAGTGCAAATGGGCGTGGCCAACATAGATTGTCGCAGATAGGAATCCAAGAAAATTAAGATTCTATGATTTACACTTATCACCCACCATCAGGTCGCCTGGTCATCAAACTGCTGTGGGTTCTTTCCTGGATCAGTTCCAATTTGCCAAAAATCGAGTTTTATTGCAATCCATGAATTTATTTTTGAGATATAGTGCTAAGCCAGAAGAACACGGCCTCATTGTGTTCAAAGGGATAACCTTCAGAGAGGCTTTAAGCTCCACAAAAAAGGATTAACATTTTACAAGAGCAGAGGAGTATAGCCTCCATTCATTACCGTCTTAAGTGAACGTGAAGATGAAAGCAAATCTAGTTAGAATAAGAGAGGATTTGCACCAAAAGTGCTGCAGGAGAGTGATCTGCTGTCATGATGCACTCAGGATCAGCACACAGGATGAGCAGTCAGGATGAGCAGTCAGGATAAGCAAACAGGATGAGCAGTTACGATGAGGAGCCAGGATGAGCAGTCACCATCAGCAGTCAGGATGAACAGTCAGGATCAGCAGTCTGGATGAGCAGTTAGGATCAGCATTCAGGATCAGCATTCAGGATGAGCAGTTAGGATGAGCAGTTAGGATCAACGGTTAGGATCAACAGCCAGGATAGGCATTCAGGATCAGCAGTCAGGATCAGCAGTTAGGTTCAGTGGTCTGGATCAGCATTCAGGATCAGCATTCAGGATCAGCAGTCAGGATCAGCAGTTAGGATCAACGGTCGGGATCAACAGTCAGGATCAGCATCGAGGATCAACAGTCGGATCAGCAGTCAGGATCAGCTGCGGTGTCACTTTCTTCTTACTCAAACCTGCATGATCATGCATACATTCATGTATGAAGGAGTGAATGTCGGCTGTATGTTTTTTATTGGTGCATGAAAAGACGATCACAACATAAATGGATGTAAATTGACGACGACGGATGAAAATCCAATCATCCGGGGCGTAATGGTGTCGTGTTGACACAGTTCTGTAAATCACCTGCACACCTTCAAAGCAAAGGAGCTTCAAGGTTGTACTCACACAGCGACAACGACAGGGTAAAAAGTGAAGAGCCAAAACTTCAAACTGCAGATAGAATGTCAATATGACAATTTAACTTTCAATTTATTCAGATTCTGTATCAACTCTTAACCCAAAATCAGATCAGTGGGATGGAAGGAGAACGTGCAGGACGGCTGCCTGACAGAAAATCACTTTCTCAGCGTGCCTCACGGGTTAGAGAGGCATGAAGGCAGCGGCTGTGTCTGTATCTGTTTGTGTGTGTGTGTGTGCGTGGGATCATTGTGTATGTATGGGTCAGTATAATATGGTTGAAGCCACTGAGGCAGTTTCAGATGATAATAGAGTGGAGCAGTACAGCGTCTGACTAAATACTGCAGTACTGATTGTGCCTCTAACTCTTCTATAAGGCGTTTATAGCTGCTGCAATAAAAATGGGACAATTTAAAATGTGATTATTGCCTCTTTCCTTTTATACCAATGTGCTCTGGCTGTGAACTGTGAAGTGTGTGTGTGTGTGTGTGTGTGTGTGTGTGTGTGTGTGTGTGTGTGTGTGTGTGTGTGTGTGTGTGTGTGTGTGTGTGTGTGTGTGTGTGTGTGTGTGTGTGTGTGTGTGTGTGTGTGTGTGTGTGTGTCAACATACTGCCTGTGCATGAGCGCATGCTTGTAATTATGAATGCACAGCGTCTGATGCTTCCTCTCTCAGCAGGAAGGCTCTTTTTAAGATGGTCCCACTTAGATTTTAAGCCCCCTGGTGTTAGGTGGGACTTTGATTCTTATGTGTGTGTGTGTGTGTGTGTGTGTGTGTGTGTATGTGTGTGTGTGTGAGGAGCTCTGCATGTCTTTTTTCTCCAGAGATTCATTTGCCAGAACTTCCTTACTATTCTGTGATTTTGCGTATGCCAAGGCTCATCTATCAGATTCAGTCTTGGCTGCTCTTGTTTCAGCATGGCGTGTGTGTGTTCCTGCCTGTGTCTGATGTGGGTGTGTGTGTGTGTGTTTCACCTTCAAACCTGCAGGTTTACTGATTCGACACACTTTTAACACCCCGAAAAACTTCCCTTCAGATCAGACATGTTCACAGGAAAGAGACAGACTGACTGACAGATTTGTCACAGCAACACACACACACACACACACATACTGATCCTCTGCCAGGTGTTGTGCTATTTGATTCCCTTCTGAATATTAGAACCAAGACCCCCTGATGCCCAAGTCCTCATCCTACAATTTGACAGCAGTTGTCAGCTCAGCTCCCGATTGGCAGGAAGTGGCAACTGGGTAAACTTTGAAAGATCCTAAATCCCAGAATTTATTTGGGCTGCTGACAGTAAAGTAAATGTCATGGAAGCGGCAGTTCAGCTGTACTCCGGTTTCTGTTAGTCCAGCCTTTCCCAGGGGAGCAGGCAGGCAGTGCAGAGTAAAAGAGAATTTGGTATTCTTGACTTTGTGGACCAAGTTTGTCCTTTAAAAGTGCGATGTCCTCTCGACGAACTGTGCTCTTATTGTCCCCCTAGTCGAAGAACTATTCAGGTCGTTAACATTTAAAAGCACATTAAAGCTTCAGCTCTAATCCGATAAGGCAATAAGTCTTTCAAAAGTCGTGTTAGCACCATAATTACACTAAAATTAGCAAAAGTCAATGTTGGTGAGTAACAGACGATGCGCCTGAATGCACCTGAACGTCCCATTGTCTTATAATTGCCATTTTAGTTTTGCATTTCCTCTCCTGCTGCAATTCTTCTCCTAAGCCAGAGTGTGTACTTAGAGCAGTAAAATTCCAATGCAGCGACAGGAAGGACACAGAAATCTTCACTTTGCGACGTCTCGCCTGCTATCAGAAGGAATGCAAATGCGCTCGTGTAATGGGCTCTGAGCAATGCACTCCTGATTGCAAAATGTCCTCTTGCTGTTTAATAGACGAGTGAAGAGCAATTGAACATGTTTATAAACTCATCATATGTTTGCATGCAGAACATTTATCCAACTCTAATAGAGAGCAGATTACCCGGAGTTTGCTTCTTATTAAAAGGAGCTGCTGCTTGGTAAACAACCCGATGATTTTCCCAAGTGGTCGCCGTAATGAAGTTTGATTGCATGCAGGTATGAGGCGACCTGTCTGACCCTCACAGTCTAATCTGAATTTGCATGATTGGTATCCTTGGTACTTTGGCGCAACCAATGATTGGGTTACTAAAAGGCAGAATGGTGGAGACAGAGACAGGTTTACCTTCCTCCCTCATTCCGTCTCGTTCTCTCTCTACCTCTCTCTCTCCAGGTGTCCCCTCTGCTCCTCGCAATGTGGTGTCTGTGGTCAACCAGACGTCTGTGTTACTGGAGTGGCACCCACCGCGTGACACGGGGCACCGGGACGACCTGTCCTACAACGTGTTGTGTCGTCGGTGCTACAGCAGCGAGCGGCGCGCTTGTCAGCCGTGCGACGACAGCGTGGCGTTCGTTCCGGGCAAACGGGGGTTAAAGGACATCATGGTGAAGATCAGTAAGCTGCGGGCTCACACGTCCTACACCTTCGACATCCAGGTCAGTCTCACGAGCAGATGGAGTTACAATAAAAAACACCTGACAAACGCGTAATAAAAGGACGGGAAGCTCTTCATGCGCCTGCACATCCCCCAATAAAAATCTAAAACCCTCATCTCAAATAAAAGCCACCTGAATGTGATGTGCAGACCATTAAAACTGCACACCCTGAGAAAGAAATTCAATCTTTAATTATGCATTTAGTCAATGTGTTGCATATTAAGAGCACGAGATGTCCTTGGTACATAAGCAATTAATTATTCTGTGCGCTCGGCTTCTGCCTGAGGGGACGAATACAGACCGTGATAGGCGTGGAGGAGATGTTTTCCGCCGTATCTCGTACAGATTTGTCGCGCTCGTGTGGCGTCCGGCAGGAGTCGTTCAAGGCAACTGGACTCGGAAGATGTTTCGCCGCTTAGCATAGTGAATTCTTGAGACGTCGGTGTGGAGCGTTGACCCTCTGAGAGTCGTTCAGGCCTCAGGTCAGGCGGCGACACACAGGAGTCACATGAGGGTCCTTGAGTCCAGGTTCAAACTGCTCGCAACTTTTGGGAAAGTGATTTTAAAATGTAATTGAGGCAACTTTCTTTATCACCGAGGAGTGACCACAAGCATTAAAATGTAACCCCACACCGGCCATCTGCTGTGGAAGCCACTGTGCTGCTCTGCTCTCTGGCTTTGTCTCCTTTACCTGGCGGGAGAGTCAGGTAAGTCAGTCTGCAAGCAAAAGTGTTCTCCAAAACACTGAGAAAATCTATTTCAAAATACCAAAATGGAGAAATATATTTAAGAGTTAAGAAAAAGTGAAATTTTGGAACAAAATTTAATCGATTCCATTTTGAAAGTTTCATATTTGCTCTGTAAACAGCAATGGAAACAGAATTTTTGTGACCTTAGTTATTGTTCAGAGAGCCAAAGTCTAGTGTCTTTACAAGCATGGTGACGATGATGCTGTTGATGATGAAGGATTTTTACAAGGCAGCATTTGTCAGATTTTTATAATGTCAAAATGATCAGAATACATGAAGCTTTGATGTGTCAGGTTGGTCTGGGAGCTCAAAGCAAAGGGCCGCCCTGCCGTCCTTAATGACTTTAGACCTCCAATCTCCTGCCATCAGCCCACTTCAGCATCAGGGCTTAAGAGTGCCCTAATCAAGGTCACCTGGGATCGTAATTGTTGAGGGAGGGGAGCATGCTCCTTTACTTCCCTCAGCTAATCAGTGGCGGACTTTGAAATCTCATCTGTGCTGATGCAAATAACACGACCTGGACATGAGTCAAAGGCGGTCATAAACCCATTTATTCCCAGAATGCTTTAATGTAATTGATCAATAAACAACAGGGACCGACCTTTAAAGTCTTTGCTGTATTTACTGAAAGCAGAGTGCAGTCAGATTACCGTGTTTGTGAAGTGAGAGCTCAGGGTTTTCCAGGTTTGCTCGTATTTGCTGCATCATACCAGCAAAATCGATCCGCCAACTTTGACCCATCGACTGTCGCGAGAGCTCTGCGCCATCGGCACCGAGCCGCTCCACAATGAATGGAGAGTGAAAGCGGATACGTACTTTCCAAATGACAGCGAAAAATGTTCAGAAGGTCGAACAGCAACACACACAGAATGTTTATCGGCCATCTTTACACCCCTGTGGCTCCTCAAATGGCAGAGCTACTTTATTGGCTGGACTCGCCTTCATTGAGATGAATGCGGGGACGCTTTTGTTACCAAAATGAAACATTCATCATGTGACAGCGCCGATGCTCATGTGAAAGTTACCAGCTGTGTTCACGGAAGCCAACAGTCCTCTGGTGTGAGCTGACATGTATGCAAAGGAAAAGCGTGAAGGAAAAACAAGACGAATCTTGAAAGTGGAGCTTGCGGTAACTAATTGCCTCGTCTGTGTTTGTGTTGGGGCGTCTCAGACTGAAGACTCCTTCTCACTAAATGATTAAGTGACCTCGAGTCAGAATGACAGACCGATCTGCCAGCTAATAAGGTCATCGTCTAAATAATCTCTTTGTCTCGCCGGGAAGAAAAACACCAGAAGATGTGAAATTCCTCAGCTAAGATGAAGTCGTTAAGATAAGCCAAAGGCCATTAGTCAATACTTCCACCAAGGCCAAACAAGCCGAGATCAAATGCGTCCTTGTTCTATTAAAACTAAAGTAAAATAAGATGGATTGAGTTTGCTGTATTATCTTCTTATTATTATTATTACTACCTGTCACGCAGTTTGAGGATATATTTTTGAAGTTCTTGGTTCCATCCCTGAATTGAAATCTTAAATTGGTGGAAACTGAATTGGTTTCCTTGGTTTCCTTCCTTAATGGGTTGTGTCCTTCTCCAAACTTCTGTCAAATTTGGTTCAGCACTTTCGGGGTCACCCTGCACAATAATGGCGCATTCAAGAGCTCTTGGAGATTAGTTTTAGTTGTAAACTCTGGGTCCTTGATGCGACACAAAGTTGTGAAGTGTAGCTCAACCTTTTTTGCTTCCTGCTCAAGTGTTCACCACCAGAAAGATGACGGTAAATAAACCTGAAAAACAGCAACCTGACCTGTTTCCGCTCTTGCTCCCTTTATGCTCCCACCTTTCTGACAAACACTTGAACCTAGCACGTGTATAAGCATGCGTAATAAAGAAAGAAATGAAATTCAAGCACAGACAGATGTGCGTGGTAATAAAGTAAGTCATTGTGTTATTGTCTGAAAGGTGAAGTAACCGACTGTCGCTCTTTATGTTCTGCAGGCAGTCAATGGAGTGACTAACAAGAGCCCCTACCCCGCCCAGCTACTGTCCATCAACATTACAACCAATCAGGCCGGTGAGTTGGGGGGTGCAAGAGCTTTGTGTGTGTGTGTGTGTGTGTGTGTGTGTGTGTGTGTGTGTGTGTGTGTGTGTGTGTGTGTGTGTGTGTGTGTGTGTGTGTGTGTGTGTGTGTGTGTGTGTGTGTGTGTGTGTGTGTGTGTGTGTGTGTGAGTGAGTACACCCCCGGGCATGCTGGGTTATGGGAGAGAGGGTTGGATGGAGAGATAAAGGAAATTGAGGTACAGCTTTTTAATTCATGAAACATGTCATATATCTCTCTCTCTCTCACTCTCTCTCCCCCTCTCCTCTCCTCTCTCTCTCTTCCCCTCTTCCTCTGCCCCCTCTCCCTCTCTCTCTCTCTCTCTCTCTCTCCTTTTCCTTCTCCTTCTCTCTATCTCTGTCTCTCTCTTTCTCTCCCTCTCCTGCTTTCTGTCTCTCTCTCTGTCTCTCTCTCTCTCTCTCTCTCTCTCTCTCTCTCTCTCTCTCTCTCTCTCTCTCTCTCTCTCTCTCTCTCTCTCTCTCTCTCTCTCTCTCTCTCTCTCTCCCAAGCCTCTGCCAGTGTAATTCTAAAGACAATAAAGTGAGCTGACTTACTGCTCCATCGATACTTTATAGAGACGGACAGAAGCGATATTTCCACCACTAGCCAAATTTTAGATTTAAAAGGCGCTTTGCGGCGTTGGAAAACGTATTATTTACCTCATCCGGGGAACATCCAGGCTGGTTCCCTAATCGAAACATGATTCAGTGGCAGTCCCGCTGCTTTCCGAGCACGTTTTGAAACTGCTGCCGGGTGCCAACCTCTTATCCCCCGAATCTATATGGAGTGGAGAGAATCTTATTTATGCTTCAGGTTGACTGGTTGTGTTTTGTTTTGTAAATAATGTTTATGTTAGAAGGAATGAATGAAGGAGGAAGCTTACAGGGTAGAGAAATGGGGAATTCTTTTTCTCTTACCTAAGTGGCTTGTTTTCACTCAGTGTGCACAGTAATGGAGCACCTATGAAAAGTCATCTCAACAAACGGTCTTAGTGGAATTCTGTACCATATGTCCCCTTCAAGAGAATCTGTGTCTGTGTTGCGCCTCTCTGACTTTCCTACCAAGTCACGCACACATGAAACTATATTAGAACAGTAAAATCATAACTTATGCACACGTTATAGCACCAGCACCTCCTGTTTCCCTGAAATTATGGCTTCAAATTCATTGCCGGCATTACTGTTTTCCCAATCAGTGTCAAGAGCAGTAAATTGTTTTCATGAGCCTGGGCGAGGGAGCGTTTTTCTCCTTTGGGTGCACCCTTCACATAACGCTGGGTAATGTGTCATTCCGCCGCACTGTATTTCCATATTTATGCTGGTTAAGGGTGGTGGCAAATCCTTTAACCGCCTAATTGATGGTGTGTGTGCATTTGTGTTTGTATGTGTTTAAACAGCTCCCTCTGTAGTTCCCATCATGCATCAAATCAGCTCAACCAGCCGCAGTTTCTCGTTGTCATGGCCACCGCCTGAACAGCCCAACGGAATTATCCTCGACTACGAGATACGATACTATGACAAGGTAGTGTGGGATGATAAATGTGTGTGTGTGTGTGTGTGTGTGTGTGTGTGTGTGTGTGTGTGTGTGTGTGTGTGTGTGTGTGTGTGTGTGTGTGTTGTTGCTGTTATGGTCACTGCCCGTTGATCCATTAGATGCCATAAAACAAGAGAATCAATATCAAATAGATTGGAGTCATGTGTTGCCAGGTCTGAGGAGCAATTTAAGCCTCTATGTGACTTCAAATTATAACAAATGTTGTAAAGGAACGTCTGTTGTGCCTTTATCTCTCTCTCTCACTCACACACACACACACACACACACACACACACACACACACACACACACACACACACACACACACACACACACACACACACACACACACACACACACACACACACAATGACCCATTACAACTGTTCATACACAGAGTGGGTGCTTGTGCTTGCTTATGTGATTGTAAATTGGGACTAATCTATCTCGCTGGAACCAATCTACACTCAGTGTGAGAGGTGACGCTGTAGCTTAGCAGGGGATCAGTGTCTTTTTTTAAATTAAAGTGCATTAAAGGTTTCATAGTAGATTCTATAATAAGGAAATGAGACTCTGCATGTGTTCACTTTAATGTTTTCTTCCTGCAAGTTTATACAAAATAACTAAAGCAAACTGATGAATTTCCAGTTTCCTACGCAGTTCTTGTGATATTCTTTGCTTCTGTACTTCACACACACATACACACACGCACACACACGCACACACACACGCACACGCACACACACGCGCAGATTAATTGACGAAGGCCGGGGCAAAGACGTTTCTTCAATTATTTGCCCTCTAATTAATGTTTCCCCTCTCAAACTGAAGCTTTCATTAAATGTCTGATGCAGTTAAGGTCAATCACTTCATATGTCAGCTTTCTTTTCTCACAATATTCTCTCTCAATAAGTCAGGATTGATCTTAGAGCTTTGATAGAGATTCTATATGACCTCTAGTAACTGTGACAGCATTTTTCAGTCATGGAGAACCTGATGTTTGAGTGTAAGTGTGGAAAACGTGAGAACGCTTTGGGCTGCTAAACAGTTAAAGAGGAGAGTTTGCGTTTGATTTGTCGCGCCTATCGGAGCGTTACATGTTTCTTGTACGAACAATTGTGGAGGTGCTTTGATGTGCTGCAATACACATAATGCAAATGTAATGACAATGTGCTCTCTAGGGTCTAATTAGCATAAGTCACAAATGAAACGCTGCACAGGTCACCTGCAGGTCACGTCTTCTTACAAAGCCATAAAGAAAACGTTCCATTAATGCAGAACCAAGACCTAAATGTTATTTTAACTTTGTGTGATATTGGAGCTCCTGCTGTTAGACACATCGACACTGCATAGTTACTTCTCTTCCTGCTCCACACACACAAAGAGATGGGGAAGTAGTTCACATATAAAAAAGAAGCAGGAGTGAAAATCTTGGTCTTGATTTTTTTGCTCTATTCAAGAATAAAAAAAAACATCTTTTTGTGTCCAGTGAGAAATCATCCGTTACAATGAGTTCCTTTTCTACAGACAGAATGGGAAGCAAAAAATGGGGATAGTAAAGAGATGATAGAGAAGCAAAGAAGAGAAAGAAGAGGATAGATAAGTTAAGGCTCCATCTGGCCTTAGTTAGTTTGAGGTATTTGGTTGGATAAAGCTTTGATCCTTGTCTCACCTGGGACGGGCGATCGTTTCCTGCTCTGAGATTCTACCCAGATTTGACCAAAGAGGAAGGGGGGAGACATCAGTTTTTGTAGAGCGCTTTTGCATCAGTCTGTCTCTCAAGCTGAACCATTTAAAGACGAGAAGATTGGGATTGGATTCTAGATTCTGGATTCTGAAACTCCCACATTTCTGCTCTGTAAGGCTGCAGAGGCTCTGACTGACTGAGGCCCTCACTCCTCCATCCACCTCCTTTCAAACCGGCCTGCATAAAGCTTACGCAACACCTCCTCGACCTCGATTCAGGGAACGACCGGAGCGCGCTTCATCAACGTCCGCCTGTTTTGTGTAAAGACAAAGGAATCCTGAATGCTCATCTTGTCTCGTTTGCATCTACTGATACCTTTTTGAAAGCAAATTATGTCCTCACATTTTCTGTGTCTGAGCCAAGAGCCTCCAAAGCCCTTACAAGGACGTTCCTCCTCCTCCTCCTCCCTGTCCTCGTCTCCAGCCCACGTTTGACTCCCTGCCATTTTCCTCTCCAGCTTACCAAAGGAAAGTAAAGTCGTTTTTTAGCAGTTATGACGGATGCTGCTGCTGCTGCTGCTGCTGCTGCTGCTGCTGCTGCTGCTGCTGCTGCTGCTGCTGCTGCTGCTGCTGCTGCTGCTGCTGCTGCTGCTGCTGCTGCTGCTGCTGCTGCTGCTGCTGCTGCTGCTGCTGCTGCTGCTGCTGCTGCTCCTCCTCCACACTGCCAACGTTTTACTCTCTATACATGACGTTTCCTGACTCTGTTGAACCCTCGACGCTGACACCGGAACTCACAGAGACGCGCGACAATAAACAACGGCGGGCTAGAAAAGCTCAAAGACACCTGTCAACCCCCTCTCATCTCTGTTCTTTATAATGGAAACACTCCTGCACAGACTGAGTGCTGGAGACTCCCAGAGGGCTCACTCCCTCGCTCGCTCCCTCGCTCGCCCGCTCGCAGGCGTCTGACTTCCCAGCAAAACACGGAGCTCAAGGTTGCCGCGCAAGGAAAAAGGAGAATGTAGTGTTTTTGTTTGTGTTTGTGAGGCTGCGCGCTATTTTTATTTCTATCATCTCTGCTGCCTTTTGTTTGTTTTGTTTTTTTGTGGTGGCAAACTCCGTCGCTGTTGGCACAAATATCAAAGCGGCGACCTGCTAACACAAACAACCTTTATTGTAGAGTTCATTCGCTATTGATGTTATGCGCATTACAGTGGACACACATCATTTTCTGGTGCAATGTAGCAGGTTCTCACATGCATTAAGTAACACTCAGTGTGCACAGCAGTGTCAGAAAGTGGCTCAGTGTGTTTTTGCACTGGGCGTCTTAACCTGCGTCATGAAAGAAGAACTATTTGTGGTTCTGTGTTTATTGGAGGCCCTTGTGTTTAATCTGAGCTATCACAGGACTGCACCTTACAGCTTCGTCACGTTTGCTCCTCCATCGTTCATGACAAGAGCCGAGCTCTAACATAATCCTGCCACGTCTTTACGATCATATAAGAGACCAAAGTTCCTGAAAAAGATGAAGAGAAAGAGCAGGGGGGTGGTGGGAGGGGAAAGTTGAGATCATGTGGGAGAGCAATTAAAGTTAGTGGAG